>NC_090649.1:272350038-272507538 GCF_040937935.1 Hyperolius riggenbachi
AGTTGCTATCTTTTATTTTAAGGTTATTTTTTCGATTTTCCTTTTGATGTGCTATCTGCCACTGTTAAAATAAACCTACCATTGAAATGATACTGTTCTGAGACTTTTAATTTCTTTGTCATTGGACAAACTTACAAAATCAGTGAGGGGTCAAATAATTATTTCCTCCACTGTATGTGTATGTGTGTATGTATATGTGTATGTGTGTGTGTATATGTGTATGTGTGTGTGTATATGTGTATGTGTGTGTATATGTGTATGTGTGTGTGTGTATATATGTGTATGTGTGTGTGTATATGTGTGCGTGTGTGCGCGTGTGTGTGTATATATTATTATTATTATTATTATTATTATTATTATTATTATTATTATTATTGTATTTATAAAGCGCCAACATATTACTCAGCGCTGAACATTAATTTAGGTTACAGACAATATTTAGGGGTGACATACAGCAATATGACAATACTGGAATACAAGAAAACCAGATCGCACAGTATTAGTACAAGGTAATGCTTAGTCAGTCACTGGATGAAGCATGGAGATTAGGCAAGTTAGGTTCACTCAAATGCATGGCATGGGTTCAAAGTAATGGAGGTGCCAGATCAGGTAGGACACAAAAGGAGGAGGACCCTGCCCAAAGGCTTACAATCTAGAGGCAGAGGTAAGGACACGAATGGTAGGGGACCAGAGTTCAGCTGTAGGTTTAGAGCACTTGTGAGGGGTAGTAGGCCAGAGTGAAAAAGGTGAGTTTTGAGGGCTTTCTTGAAGATGTTGAAGGAGGGGGCTGCCCTAATGGGTGGAGGTAGGGAGTTCCATAGTGTTGGAGCAGCTCTTGAGAAGTCCTGGAGGCGTGCATGGGACTGGGTGATGCGGGGGGCGGTTAGGCGAAGTTCATTGGAAGAGCGGAGTGAGCGGCTAGGTGTGTACCTCTGAGTAAGATCGGAAATGTAGGTTGGACAGGTTTTGTGGACAGATTTGTAGGTCAGACACAGTATCTTGAATCTGATTCTGGACTGGATAGGAAGCCAGTGGAGGGATTCTAGGAGGGGATCTGCCGTGGTGGAGCGATGGGAGCAGTGGATAATTCTGGCTGCCGCATTCATGATAGACTGCAGTGGGGCTGTTCGGGTCATAGGGAGACCAGACAGCAGGGCATTGCAGTAGTCAAGGCGGGAAATTATGAGGGCATGGATGAGGAGTTTGGTGGTGGCAGAGGTCAGGAAAGGGCGAATCTTACAGATGTTACGAAGGTGGAAGTTGCAGAACTTTGTGAGGTTTTGGATGTGGGAAGTGAAGGAGAGTGCGGAGTCCAGGGTGACACCCAGACAGCGGGCTTGAGAGGTAGGGCGAATGGTAGTGTGGTTAACAGTGACATGCACATCTGGGAGGTTCGTGGATGGCCGGGGTGGGAAGATCATAAATTCCGTTTTGTCTAGATTTAGTTTCAGGAACCTAGCAGACATCCAGGAGGAGATGGCGGATAGGCAGGAGGAGACCTTGTCCATGGTAGTGGTGGATATGTCAGGGGTGTGGAGGTAGATCTGGGTGTCATCTGCATACAGATGGTAGTTAAAACCCATGGAGGAGATAACCTTGCCAATGGAGGACGTGTATAGGGTGAACAGTAGGGGGCCAAGGACCGAACATGGGGGACTCCCACCGAGAGGTGGTTGGGGGTGGACGAGGACTCATTAAAGGTGGTCGTGAAGGAGCGGTTGGAGAGGTAGGATGAAAGCCAGGACAGGGCGAGATCGTGAATGCCCAAGGACTGGAGGAGTAGGGGATGATCTACTGTGTCAAAAGCTGCTGACAGGTCAAGGAGGAGGAGAATGGAGTATTTACCTTCAGCTTTAGCTAAGGCAAGGTCGTTGACCACTTTGGTGAGAGCAGTTTCGGTTGAGTGGGCAGGCCGAAATCCAGATTGGAGTGGGTCAAGCAGTGAGTTAGCATTGAGGTACTGGGTCAGGCCTTTGTGAACCAGACGCTCAAGGAGTTTTGAGGCAAAGGGGAGGAGGGAGATAGGACGGTAGTTGGAGGGTAGCGAGGGGTCGAGTGAGGGTTTCTTGAGCAGGGGTAGTACAATGGCCTGCTTGAAGTCTGTGGGGAAGGTGCCTGTGGATAGGGAGAGGTTGAACAGGGTAGTGAGGACTGGGGCCAATTCCGTGAAGTGAGGCTGGAGTAAATCCGAAGGGATGGGGTCAAGGGGGGGGGGGGGGGGGGAAGTAGTGGTATGGGAAGTCTGCAGTAGGTGGTTGACTTTCTCGGTGGTAGTAGGAGTGAAGGATGTGATTGTGACATTTGGTTGACCTTGCTAAGATCTTGTTGAATACAGTCAACCCAAGTAGTAACTTAGATGTGTCTGGTTACACAGTTAAACATTATTTGGGTATAATACAGAAGTGCTTTCGCTTGAGAAGATTAAAAAAAAATATGATATCCCAGGGAGTCGGTCTATTTTCTGAAAGATTGCATAAATGGTGTAACATCCTTATGCCTTTCTCTCCTCATATCAGGAAACCTGTATTATGTATCTCCAAGGGGAATTCAGGATTTCTCTATATATTTTATTAGAAGCCCGACGAAGGCTATACAGCCGAAAGCTCACTCACTCTTATTCTTTTAAGTTAGCCAATAAATGGTATCATTCGGATTCAATAAACTTCTTGCCATCTGGAAAATAAAATTTTGCCTCGCTATTACAGTTTCTCTCATAACGCTGTTTCTAATCCTCACAGCCCATATCCTTAGAGCGAATGATTCCTTTTCAGTGTTCTCATCAGAATGTTTTGCCGGGTGGCATGAAATAGTTGCCGGGTGGCATGAAATAGTAGCCGGGTAGGGCGAGATGAGAGAATGCAGGGCCGGTGCTTCTATGAGCAACCCTGCTTACAGCATAGGAGGTGAGCCGATGACAGCCAGGTGCTCCCCAAAACTAGCCAGGTGGTGCACCCAGCTAGAAGTGCCTGAGGAGACCACTGCTTTTAGTTTCCAGGATTCTGCTACTGCCGTGTACAACTCAGAAAAAAACACTGTATCCATCTATCTTATCGATAGAATGTAAGAAAAGTCATGTTAATTTGTGGTCTCTAATTTTTGTGACATTAAGACCACGCAAGATCCTTGGAAGTTGCAATTTTCCTAAGGTAAGTTTCACACTATGCCAGATCAGCACCATATGCATTTTGATGCAATATCAGATCCATTTTTTCAGATTCTGATGGCTCATCTACCCATTTAAAGAAACTGTTTAGTAAACAAAACAACCCCAACCAAGCACACCTTGTGACATGTGTGGTGTTCCACTGCCTGTTATGGATGTTCACACCTTCCCAGGCAAATAGTAAAGTGGGAACTAAAACCAGACAATATTGAATAATAAAAAATAAAAAAAAATGTAACCCTCGCTTTTCCAAATTCTGGCATCCTACAATATCATCTTCTACTGAATACATTTATATTAGGTTTTCAATTCTAAAAATGCTTATTTTTCCTTAAAAAAACTTTCTTCTAATTTCTGTAGTCTTTCTTGCAAAATCTTGATTGATAACCTGCCCATTACACATTTGCCCCATTATCACAAGACTGAAAAAGAAACCTGGGAAAACCATTCATTATTTCAATGAGGTCCCATAAGAGTCAAAGATGTGTTTTCAAGGGCTCCTCTATGTTAAACTATTATGGTCGCTAAGATCCTCTCCTCAAGCTAAATGATGGTTAGCTTAGTTTAAAATAATTCCTGACAGGTCCAATCTGATTTCTGATCAATTTTGTATAGTAAAATCTGAAAATTAGAAAAACGATCAAAATCAGATCGGACCTGTCAAAAATAATTGATTTGACCTGTCTGATGGGAAATTGCATGGGGTGCACCAGGCATTATACAAAAAAAAAAAAAAAAAATTTGCACGGTGTATGGTTGGTGCATCTAGCCCAGTGCTGGACAAACTACAGCCCGTGTGCACTGTTACACATGCACGCCTACTTGCCACTTCCGGTATGGTTTCTCCATGGCAACAGGGCGTCACATTACATGCAGTCAGGACGTAGCAGCATATTACACGCTGGCAAGTCACGCGATGAAGTGGCATGTTGCCATGGAGATACACCGCAGGAAGACAGTAGGTGAGTTTTAACCCCGCGCTAGTCGCCCGCTCACAACTCTGAAGGGGGAGGAAGCCAATAATGCAGCATGTGGTCCGCAGAATGCAGGGCTGTGGAGTCGGAGAATTTTGGGTGCCTGGAGTCGGGAAAAAATGCACTGACTCCGACTCCTAATGAATTTGTAACTGTAAAATAGAAAATATGATAAAATCAAATGTTCTATTTCGCAGATAATAGTCATTAAAAATAATGTATATACACAGTACATATACAGTAATAGCTGTGCTCAGTCCACAAAAATGAAATAAACCAATCAAAATTAGTTACTTGTGCTGCTTCAATAAAGCAGTCCCCGTATTTTTAAAGTCAGATATACATATCTGGTTGTGACTGTACAGTATATATGATGTGTACACAGGAATCTCATATATGTTACGGCCAGAACCCGAAGTTTGGCCACTTCGGGTTCTGGCCGGCCAATGCGCGAAGTGGCCGCTGTGCTGCGGCCAATGTTAGAAATGGAATGATTCCTCTGACATTAATGTATCTTCTGGCCGCAGCGCAGCGGCCAAACGTAGAACAACTTAGTTCATTTAATGCAATTCAGCCGGCGGCAATGTAACAATTCAAGCCGCCGGCTTTTTCTCTGCATCTCTCTCTCTCCTTCTCCCCCCCCCCCCTCCCGCCTCTCTCGCTCTCTCCTATGGACAGCCGGGCGGGGACACGAGTGTCCCCCCGGAGTCGTTCGTCGCGGCAGGGGAATCCTGCCGTTCTTGCAGAGCGGGTGCTGGCAGAAGCGATGTCTGCAGCCTCCCCGCTCTGCTTTCCTGGTGCGACGAACGACTCCCGGGGACACGCGTGTCCCCGCCTGCTGCCCATAAGAGGAGGAGAGAGAGGCAGAGAAAAAGCCGGCGGCTTGAATTGTTACATTGCCGCCCGGCTGAATTGCATTAAATGAACTAAGTTGTTCTACGTTTGGCCGCTGCGCTGCGGCCAGAAGATACATTAATGTCAGAGGAATCATTCCATTTCTAACATTGGCCGCAGCACAGCGGCCACTTCGCGCATTGGCCGGCCAGAACCCAAAGTGGCCAGCCAGAACTAGAAGTGGCCAAACTTCGGGTTCTGGCCGTAACATATATACGAAACATCATCTATGCTGTAAGTATAAAGCCTGATGTGTAGCCGTGTCACTAATCGAGATGGTCAATGAGATGGAAATAATTCTGCATTGATGCTGATTTATGCAAATGTATGCACTCCCTTTGCTCATGAAATCAAGTAATTTGATATGTTAAAATTTTGTTTGGTGACTACGAATGAGAAGGATAAAAAGAAAAACCTGAGAAGGATAAAAAAGAAAAAGTTTTTTTTTAATACATACCTGGGGCTTCCTTCAGCCCCCTGCAGGCCAATCAGTCCCTCGCTGTCCTCTTCCACCACCTGGATCTTCTACTATGGGTCCAGGTACTTAGCCAGTCAGCGCAGTCCAGCCACGTGCCACTCCCACAGCCAGGAACATTCTGCACCTGTGCAATAGTGCTGCGCAGGTGTAGTACGCTTCCGGCGGCGGAGTGTGTGCATGCGCACTATGCCAGACTGGCTCAAGTACCTGGACCCATAGCAGAAGATCCAGGTGGTGGAGGAGGACAGCGAGGGACTGATTAGCCTGAAGGGGGCTGGAGGAAGCCCGAAGTATGTATAAAACTTTAATTTCATCTGTCTCAGGTTTACTTTGTTACACAGTAGTACTATACTCTACATATGCACTCCCCACAGAGCTGCAGGGAATCCACTGAAAATGTTGTGCACATTGAACAGAGAGGTGTTGTCTGTCACCCATAAACCTGGTTCAGATTGTGCATGAAGAATGTGTAATAGAGGAAGAATCTCCTCATTCCCCTGCAGCGTACCTGCACATCACTCTTACATGTACCCAGTTACATTGCCTAGGGCCTGATAGATGTTCTTTGTTCCGGTTTGTACTTTTTACAAGTACTCTTACCAAGTGTCACGGACGCGTCCTAGAACCACCCGTGAAGAAAATGCGATCGCAATCGATTCTCTGCATCGATTACGATTCAGATCAATAGAATCTGGATTGGTTGTGTAGGGGCTACCTGTAGCAACCTGGAGTTTCCCTTTCTCCCAGCTGTCACGGAACAGCCGGGAGGAACGTAGGCGAATCTGGAAGATTCGCCGTCGGTTTCTTTGATTTCTTGGTCAGACTTGCTAGTCATTGCAGCGAGCAGAACTGACATTCCTGGTTTTTTTTGTTTTTTTGTTTTTTTTTTAATATAAAAAAAAAAAAAAAAAAAGACAGTCCTTTCCCTCCTTCCACCCCCACAAAAGAAGGAGCCTGCTGCAGCTGTCCCCAGCATCAAGCTGTGCTGATGGCCCATCCATCAGATGAAGCTGATAAGCAGGATGGCAGAACCAATCTAGTTGGGGAAAGTTAGACATTCTGGCTACAATCCAAGCAGGGGAGCTGACACGTAGCTGGCTGCCCCCAAACTTCAAAAGAGCCTTTGCCTAGGAATGACCTGCTGTAAATCCCAGATGTAGATCATATTCCATAAACTGCTATAGGTGTCATTTTCTGTATTGCCGGGCTGGCAGACCCTCCAAACTAACAGAGCATGTAGGGCCCTGTCTGGCGCTGGTTCTGAGAACATTTCAGAACATTCTGAGGTAAAGACTGCCAGTTAGGCCGTTCGAAAGTGCCCTGATGATACCACAGGGGTCCCACCCCTCATGTTTGGTATCAGACTGCTGGGTAAATCGAGACAGACCTGAAAATGTTAGTAAATCTGCCCTGACCTGTACAGTTCTGTGAGATAGAGCCCATATATGGTTAGATATGATTTCTGGTCCCCAGGACAAGGGGAGGACTCATCTCATCTTCTAAGGGGGTGTGTGGCTCCTGCCCTCACTCCCTCCTATTGGATCAGGGGCATAAGAATGGCAGAGGAGCCAAACTCACTGTCCTCCACCCTGAAACACCATCTTGATCTCATCTGTGCCAGCTTGAGGATATGCTGGCATCCACCTGGTCTGAACTCTGCACTTTGATCTGAAACAAAGGATTTTACCAAGGACTTTATGATTCTTCCCACAAAAGGACATCTTTCCATGAAACTAAGTATTTTTTCTCCCTTTCTTTTATTTTTCATACTGGCTATTACTGTTTCAATAATTGTTGATTTTAATAATTGTATATATTATTTATATTGCCCGTGAATAAAAGACTTTATCAAAGTCATTCACTGTTCCGCTACCCTGCTTCTCAGCCGCACAAACTGAACCAGACTTCTGAAGAGACGCTACTGTTACTAGCCGGACAGAATAGTGTGTGTTTAAGCGTTTTTATTTGCAGGTCGAGAAATAACCAGTTAGTGAGTTCCTCTGTCTCAGAAAACAGAGGTGGTGGCAGTTATACCCTGAAATAGTGTGTAAAGTTGTAATTACCGTACCTCACAGGCTCCCTTCTAGTCGGGCTGCTGCCCAAGTTCCGTCGATTTCCGTGCACCGAGTGCGACCACAGCTTGCATGATCCATGTGCTAAAACCGATTGGAAGGCAATTTGCGGTCTGACCACTAGGGCTCTTGTGACACCAAGGACTAGTTTTAGTCTAAAGGGAATAAATATAGTAGTCTACATATCCTTCTCACTTCAGTTGTCTTGTAAAATTCCTAAGCGTTGTCAGTTAAGAGACGAATTTCACGTTACATACTTTTAATCAACAAAATTGTAATATGCAAATTAGAGGAGTCGAGTCGAGGAGTCGGTGGATTTTTGGACCGACTCCACAGCCCTGGCAGAATGCGGCCCGAGCCACACAAAGTTTGCCCAGGCCTGACTTAGCCCCACCCTAGGCTTTAAAAACTGTCCAAAATAAGATTTTCTCCTCTTTGAACCATGAGCCAGCCATCTAACTTCCATTCTCCATTGTCTGTTTAGACTTTTTTTTTCCCACTCTGTCCCATGCTGTGCCCAACAAGCACATAAAATTCTTGTAATAAATATAATCCTCAATTTAATAAAGATGCAAATACATTTATGTCCCCAATGCCTTACCTTGCTTTCTCTTTCAAGCTCGCTCCTTAGCCATTCAAAGTCACTGTATCTTCTGCGGACACTAGACTCTTTCAGCTTAAAAATGGGAAGGTTTGTCTGCAAATTTAAAATGAGGCAGTGTTATAGTGTGTTAATTAGATTAAACAATATCGCCATTATAAAACCCATAATAATGAGTAATTGCTAAGTATATGGGCATTTTCTTTAAATTTAAAAAGATCTCTGCAGCCAAACATAACCTATGTAAAATGTGTCTGTATACGTAGTTAAAGCACAACATTGTTTAGCATAGTTAGTGAAAGCTCCAGTTTATTAGTTGAGCAAATGTTCATTGGATATTTTAGACTTGTATTGCATATACCTTGCAAAAACACTAGAACAGTTATTTTGACTTTTTATGAAACATGTCAAAACTAAAAAGTACACCTTTTTTACTTGGAGCCCATGCCAGATTCTCTGGATATCCAGACCATAGGTCATTTCTCTTATAGTCCATGACACCTGCAGACTCTGGTCACTCAAGTGGAAAGGATTTTGATTTATAGGGAGAAGAAAAAGTGAGAATGGACCTGGATGTCCATGGAAAAGGAGATGGGCACCAATTAACCACTTCACCAGGAATTAAAATGTTTCTAGTGAAGGTTTTTTTTCCATTTCAATTCCAATTAAAACCTTAAAGAGACTGTGAAGTCTCTTTTTTTATGTTATATTGTCATAAAATCCTCTTCAGCATTAATTTCCAAGTGGAATCGCCACATCTCCGCGGCAGATGAGCGATTTATTACTGAGAAATAGCCCTGCAAAGTTCCAGGGTCGCAGGGCTTTACTTCCTTGAAGAAGCAGCAGAGCTTTGCGCTGTAGCTCTGCCTCCTCCGCAGTCAATCTCTGCCGATCGCCTCTTTTCCCCGCCCCTCTCAGTCTGCTTTTACTGAGAGGGGCGGGGAGGAGACGGAAATACACGGAGATTGATTGCGGAGTGGCAGAGCTACAGCACAAAGCTCTGTCTCCCCAGGGCAGCACAATCTGCCACCTGCAAATTAATGGAACTTTGCAGGTCTATTTTATTTCTTAGTAATAAATCACTGGACCCACAAACTGCTTGGGGGGGAGGGGGGTGTCAGGTTGGGCTGAATCATTTGGAAAGAAAAAAAAATTGTGGACCTGTGTACCAACATCTCATTGTACCCATCCTGTTTTACCCCAGCTATATGAAAAGATTGATAATACAACATAGGAGACAGGTGTCCAGCACTGCTGTGGTTTTATTTGCATACTTGTGCATACATCTTGAACTGCTTGCAACGGAAGATAAGGGTGCACAAACCTGGTGGCTAGTGGTGTGGTGGGTGAAGGGCACTGAATTCTTGAATGCCGCCAGGTCTGTGCATCCTTATCTTCTGTTGCAAGCAGTTCAAGATGTACGTACAAGTATGTAAATAAAACTACAGCAGTGCTGGACACCAGTCTCCTATTGTGTATCAACGTCACTTTAACTTGGCCCAGAGCAGGCAGTGAGACTCTGCCTCGGTAGGGGAAACCATATATGTTAGTGCCGATACCCTTTCATTTTTTTCTCAAAGGTTTATTAAAAGATTGGCCTGCAACTGTCCCTCCCCACATCAGAGAAACCTGTGCTGCACATCTACTTGTCCCTACCTCCCCTTATGCCGCCTCTGCCCGCGCTATGTTCAATGTCGTACTCTGCAGTAAAGATAGCAGCCACGGGTTGCCGTAGTGACGACCAAATGGTCGGCGACGCAAAGTGCCGTGCAGAGGCTGGCGCCTCCTCCCCTCATTGCTTAGTGGAGGAAGCATAAGCTCTGCACGGCACATTGGGTCACCGTCCCTTTGGATGTCACCCTGGCAACTAGTGGCTGCTATCTTTACTGCAGAAGACCACGTGGTGGGAGGGAGGGACAGGAAGATGTGCAGCACAGGTCTCTCTGATGTGGCGGGAAAGCGCAAACAAATCTTTTGATATAGCTGGGGCAGCACAGGCCGGTCATTTTGATCTGGGGGGCTGAAGTTCGGCCTGCGGGCCGTAGTTTGAGGACCTCTGCACTAGGCAGTGTGGGAAAGGTCGAGTTTACTGCATATGCGTTTTTCACACTTTTTTTGTGCATTTTTGCTCCGCACATGCGTTTTTCTTGTGTTTTAATGCGTTTGCATATTGTATATGTAAATCTCATCTCATATGCATTTGTATGCTTTTTGTATATATATATATATATATATATATATATATATATATATATATATATATATATATATATATAAAATGAGCAGCCTTCCTTGTTTTGCTTGCCTCATCGCATGCGACGTCCTGACGTCAGCCGCCTCTGATCCAGCACTTAGCGCTCGCCGGAACTATTTGTTCCGGCTGCGCTGGGGTCCGGCGGCTGGGGGGGGGCCCTCTTTCGCTGCTGCACGCGGCGGATCGCCGCGCTGCACCGGCGATCAGGTAGCACACGCGGCTGGCAAAGTGCAGGCTGCTTGTGCTGCTTTTTATTTGAAGAAAATCGGCCCAGCAGGGCCTGAGCGGCAACCTCCGGTGGTAATGGACGAGCTGAGCTCGTCCATACCGCCAGGATGGTTAAATTGCACACTGTCCAAGTATAAGCAGCTGCGACAAAACCACTACTCCTTTAAGTCTGCACATACAACCACCATCGGAGCGTGATCTTTAAATAATCTGTGGACATCACAGGGCTATGGATTGCGCTCACCACGTGGACTTCCACAGTGTGATTGGCTGTGGATTGGACCCTTCATAAAAACTACAATACGATTTGCAGAAAAAAACCACAGAAAAATCACATTACATCATGCAACTGAAGAATTGTACGGAGTATTAGGTTCTTTTATGGATATTGTAAGACAATGAAATAAAGGACTTTAATCTAAAAATTGAGCACCGGTACATATACTTGCGTGGATAGTTTGGCAATTCTCCTGGAGAAGGCCACGGACATAGGCGCACCTAATCCAGAAGGAGATTCTAGGCAATCCACATGCGACCTTGTAGGATTAGAGCTTCTCCCCTATGTGGAAGGCAGTGCTATCAGTTATAACAATAATAATATTTATATAGCGCTTTTCTCCTTGGGGACTCAAAGCGCTGAGACTCAAAGGCTAGGGAAAAGGTGAGTTTTTAGCCTTTTTTTAAAGCTGTCCAGAGAGGGAGCCTCTCGTACTGATTGTGGAAGTAGTTCCATAGAGTAGGGGCTGCGTAGGAAAAGGCCCGAGCACCAAATGTTAAGTGTATCCTGGGAATAATCAGCTTCATCTTGTTGGCAGAGCGGAGGGTGCGTGGAGGGGCATAAAGTTCCAATAGATCGGCTATGTATTTGGGTCCCATGTGGTGTAGAGCCTTGAATGTCAGCAGGCAGATCTTAAAATTGATTCTCCATTTTACTGGCAACCAGTGAAGAGTTTGCAGTACTGGAGTGATGTGTGAGCTGCGGGGGGCATTGGCTAGGAGTCTGGCTGCAGCATTCTGTAATAGCTGTAAGGGGCGCAGAACCTTTTCTGTAAATCTGATGAACAGGGCGTTGCAGTAGTCTAGGCGGGAGGATACAAATGCATGAACCAGGGCAGGTAGGTCTTCAGCTGGGATAAGGTGTTTGATTTTCGCTATATTTCTTAGATGGAAGAAGGAAGACTTGACGACAGCTGATATCTGCTGTTTGAGTTTTAGATTTCCATCCAGGATCACCCCGAGGTTTCGCACAGAGTCTTTATACTGTACAGTATCTCCCCCAATTGCTAGTTTGAGGTGGTGAGCGTTTTGAACTTTATCCATCATGTGTGGACCACCTACCAACAACACCTCTGTTTTGTCAGAGTTCAGCCTCAGCCAGCTGGTGTTCATCCAATTTTGTAAATCCACTAGACACGCATTTATGGATGCTGATGGGTCTTGGGTGCCAGGCTTGAAGGACAGATACAGTTGTGTGTCATCTGCATAACAATGGTATCCTTGGCCATAGTTCTGGATTATTTTGCCCAGTGGGAGCATGTAGACTGCAAAGAGTAATGGTGATAGTACAGAACCCTGTGGAACTCCATAGGGAAGTGGCACTGGATTAGAGTAGTGTGTGCCCAGACATACTTGCTGTGTCCTGCCAGATAGGAAGGTCTGAAACCAGCTAAGAACAGTACCCCCTAGGCCACAGTAATTCTTCAGTTGCTGGATTAGTATTTCATGATCCACAGTATCAAATGCTGCAGACAAGTCAAGAAGAATCAAAATTGAGCAATCACCCTTGTCCCTTGCAGTAAGTAGATCATTCATTACTCGGACTAATGCCGTTTCAGTGCTGTGCCTTTTCCTGAATCCGGACTGAAAAGTATCAAAGATGTTATCTGTAAGCCTGGCTTCCAGCTGGTTGGCGACTACTTTCGATAACTTTTGATAGGAATGGTAAGTTCGCCACAGGTCTGTAGTTGGTTACAGAATCAGGATCTAGTGATGGTTTCTTCAAGAGGGGTTTTATGATTGCTTTCTTTAGTTCTTCTGGAATAAGTCCACTTTGCAAGGAGCACTGAGTGATTTTGTGAAGTGCTGGCCTAATCAGCTCTGGGCACTGCATTAAGGATCCAGTTGGGCCAGGATCCAGGTCGCAGGTAGTGGGGCGGAGACTTTAAATGAGAATTCCAAAATCATCTTCACTCAGAGTGTCAAAGACTTGCCATGGTGGTACGGTAGTTATGACGCACCACATTGTGTGCGACACAATGGTAACAATAGTCCATTGACTTTCATGGTACCATTCACAGTAGAGAAAGCATTCCCCTGCGCTGCGATACAAGTCTACACAATGTGCGTGATTTCCAATTGGGTTAATTTGTGCTAGAGCTGCCGATTACCGCTGAAATGGACCCCGATACACAAACCATGTGTTGGTAACACATGCACAAAATCTCATTCATGAATGCATTGACAAGTGTGAAAAAGCCTTTGCTTTTTTATATGTAAAGAGTAAACTTTAACTGAGCCAACATGGCAAAAAGTGTGCTCTAGTCAAGCAGTGATTATCAGAGATTAATTGTAAATTAGGTGTTAAGAATGCTAACTGCCCTCTCATATCACCATCATTTTGGCTTTTTACGCCATTCAACAACACATTTGGGGTTAGAGAGAAAAGTGGAAGACACGGTCTTTACAGCTCAGCGTTTTCTGCAGGTGATATTTTGCATTTCAAATTGCCTCCTCTCAAATTACTTTACAAAAGGGATTAGCTGCTCTCTTCTACTGACCCTGTATAAAATCAAGCCTGTGAAGACTTAAGAAGAATTTTCATACACCGAGTACGGAAGTCTATAAAGTTAATCTCTGAAATAACAGATCAAGTTTACATATACAATACAAGAGATAAAAGTGCCATTGCATCTCATTTTACCATGCATTTCTTCATTCTGAACTTTTGACATAATGATGGGTATGAAGCAGAGTGAATATTCTTGTCTACAGCATAGAGGGGAAACTTTAGAGTAAACATTTTATACAAAACCCATTTAAAAATGTGTGCATACATGAATTGATTAACAGTTACACTAGATTAGTATGAAGACAGCAAATGTCTATGGATGCTGCAACTTTCACATATTTGCGACACAGAAGTCTGCTAATGCACATTTACAATGCATAGAAGTAACAGTTTTCTAGTGGTTAATGTAATGGTGCGAAGAAACATTGGACAAAGTCAAAAGTCCATTAAAGTCTAACCTGGGACAGACCGATAACTGCTGGAGAAGCACAGCTTTGTCTTAATCAGGGCCGGCCTTAGGTTTCACAGCGCCCTGAGCGTAACCAGATTTTGGTGCCCCCCCCCCCCTCCAATTCATCCTCTTCATGCACGCGTGCACACAAGATCCCCTTTAGTGTATATAGGCAGATCCCCCCCCCCCTTTAGTGTATATAAGCAGGTGTGTGTGTACAGTGTGTGTGTGTGTGTGTGTGTGTATGTACAGTGTGTGTGTGTGTGTGTATGTACAGTGTGTGTGTGTGTGTGTGTGTGTGTGTATGTACAGTGTGTGTGTGTGTGTGTGTGTGTGTGTGTGTGTGTGTACGTGTGTGTGTGTACGTGTGTGTGTGTGTGTACGTGTGTGTGTGTACGTGTGTGTGTGTACGTGTGTGTGTGTACGTGTGTGTGTGTACGTGTGTGTGTGTACGTGTGTGTGTGTACGTGTGTGTGTACGTGTGTGTGTACGTGTGTGTGTACGTGTGTGTGTGTACGTGTGTGTACGTGTGTGTGTGTGTGTGTGTGTGTGTGTGTGTGTGTGTGTGTGTGTGTGTGTGTGTGTGTCAGATGCATGAACGTCCCCCTGGAGTCAAATAAGAGGCACCTGCTGCACCGCTTCCCTCCCTCCAATTAAAATATCTCCCCCTGGCACACAGCTTCCCTCCCTCTAATAAAACTGTCCCCAGCCACTCAGCTTCCCTCCATCCAGGCTCCAATAAAAGGGTCTTCCCCGCCGCACAGCTTCCCTCCTTCCGATTAATGTCTCCCGCTCTAAACTCCTTTCAGTTCCCTTCCCTCCCTTCCTCCGATCAGGGCCGGTTCAAGCTACAATGGGGCCCTGGGACAAAAGTAACCCGGGGGTCCCCTGACCCCGTCCCAGGCAGCAAATTCACCCCCCAGGGTCCCCAAACTGGCTGTCGAAGTTCCCCCTCTCAAGGCCTTCTGATTCCTGGGCCCACTGCAACGTTTTTGGCAACACAGCAACTCACTTGTCTCTGTAGGTGTGCTGCTCTATTAGTCCGAGCTCTCGTCTTCATCCTCGCAGGGAAGCCTCTTCTCAATGGCCTGGTGCATATTATTACATAATGACATGTCACATGTGCCAGGTCACTGAGAAGATGCATCTAATGAGGATGAAGACATGTAGCAGGGACTAATGAAGCAGTGCCAGTCGGGACAGGCGAGTTTTTGCTATGTTGTCAAAAACTTTGCAGGAGCCCCAGGGTGCACAAGTCGGGGGAAGGGCAGCTGCGTGCAATTGTGTGAGCATTATGTCTTTTGTGTAACACATGCTTTCATAATGTCCCTATTACATGAAGGACAGCCACAATGCTCACCACTACATGTAGTGCAGCTGTGGTGTCCCATCCAATGCAAAGAAAGGGGGATGTAAAACAGGAAGAGACTGCAGAGAATCCACAAATAGTCATGACAGATTTTACACAACTCCAGGGGAATGCAGATCTCCAGCCTGTCCCTTCTCTGCATGAGGGTCCTGCTCATGTTTGCAGCCTCCTGTACAAGTTTTCAGCCTTGTACATGGTGGTCCCTCTGCACCTACCACCCTTAGTAACTTAACTATTCCCAGCATGAAGGCAGCTCTCTCTCTCTCTCTCTCTCTCTCTCTCTTTTCGTTCCTAAGTCCGTCCAACCCCCATCCCCCTTCCTGCTGCTGTGTGTGTTTAGATAGCCGATTTAAGGAAGAGTAAAAGTTCCCAGTGTGAATTACAGTGACACACGCAGCTCTCTCTTTCTTCTCCATACACCCCTCCCCTACCCAAGCGTGCAGTGAGAAAGTACAGCAGGCCAGCAGCAAACCTTACCGTGGATGCAGCTGCCAAGGACTCCACACTCCGTCTGCTTCCTATTACAGCACGGCACCTCCTTCCTTCCTGAAATTGCATCACGTGCCTGCTGTGCTCTCAAGGAGGGAACCATAGCTGGATCAGGTCGGGTCGGGAGGCAGGACTGAGAGTGGCAATGCTGCAAAATAAGCTGACACACTATACGGGAGAACGTTCCCCTGCCTGCTACTGCTGCCTGTCCCCTCCTACTGTCACACAAGCGCTGCCGCGTCTATATTACTGCGCGGCTGGAGCCGGCCTGGAAAGCCTGGGGGCCTCTTCAGACCCTGGGGCATATACCCCATTTGCCTTTATTGTAGTCCTGCCTCCAGGTGCAAGCAGTGGCTCTCACCATCCATCTTGCAAACAGCGGCTTTGCGCAGCTCCCGGGACATTCTTCTGCATTGTGGCTTTAAGGGTCCTCGCTTGATGAGGTCATCAAGCAAAGAAGAATGCCCCGGGTACGCAGCAAAGCCGCTGTTTGCGAGATGGACGGTGAGAGCCACTGCTTGCACCGTTCTCTACAGGGATGAAGAGAGGCAGGGAACTGCGAGAAGCTCAGAGCGGGGACATTCAGAAGGAAGGAGGAAAGCTGTGCGGTGGGGAAGACCCTTTTATTGGAGGGAGGGAAGCGATGCAGTAGGTGCCTTATGTGACTCCAGGGGAAAGTGCGCCCCCCTGGAAGCCGGCGCCCTGAGCGACCGCTCCGGTCACTCAGGTCAAAGGCCGGCCATGGTCTTAATACAGCCATTTCACCTCTCCAAGGATTACATTTCCTGTGAAGACAGCAGGCCTCTCCTGTTTTTCCAATGGCAACAAATAATCTAACAAGCTTTCTCGTATAGATGTCTCTACATAGCTTTAACCACTTCACATTCAGTCGTTTTCACATTATGCATCCGAGCAATGTTCACCTCCCATTCATTAGCCTATAACTTTATCACTACTTATCACAACGAACTGATCTATATCTTGTTTTTTCCACCACCAACT
The DNA here is from genome assembly GCF_040937935.1 of Hyperolius riggenbachi. Lineage (NCBI taxonomy): Eukaryota > Metazoa > Chordata > Amphibia > Anura > Hyperoliidae > Hyperolius > Hyperolius riggenbachi. The sequence goes on from NC_090649.1 coordinate 272,366,802, forward strand.
AGACTTTCTTTGGGTGGTACATTTTGCTAAGAGCCACTTTACTGTAAATGCATTTTAACAGGAAGAATAAGAAAAAAAAAATGAAAAAATTAATTTCTCAGTTTTCGGCCATTATAGTTTTAAAATAATACATGCCTCCATAATTAAAACCCACGTATTGTATTTGCCCATTAGTCCCGGTTATTACACCGTTCAAATTATGTCCCTATTTATTTATTGTATTTATAAAGCGCTAACATATTACGCAGCGTTGAACATTAATTTAGGTTACAGACAATATTTAGGGGTGACATACAGCAATATGACAATACAGGAATACAAGAAAACCAGATCACACACCATAGTATGAGTACCAGGTAATGCTTAGTCAGTCACTGGATGGAGCATGGAGATTAGGCAAGTTAAGTTCACTCAGATGCATAGCATGGGTTCACAGTAATGGAGGTGCAAGATCAGGTAGGACACAAAAGGAGGAGGACCCTGCCCAAAGGCTTACAATCTAGAGGGAGAGGTAAGGACACGAATGGTAGGGGACCAGAGTTCAGCTGTGGGTTTAGAGCACTTGTGAGGGGTAGTAGGCCAGAGTGAAAAGGTGAGTTTTGAGGGCTTTCTTGAAGATGTTGAAGGAGGGGGCTGCCCTAATAGGTGGAGGTAGGGAGTTCCATAGTGTTGGAGCAGCTCTTGAGAAGTCCTGGAGGCGTGCATGGGACTGGGAGATGCGGGGGGCGGTTAGGCGAAGTTCATTGGAAGAGCGGAGTGAGCGGCTAGGTGTGTACCTCTGAGTAAGATCGGAAATGTAGGTTGGACAGGTTTTGTGGACAGATTTGTAGGTCAGACACAGTATCTTGAATCTAATTCTTGACTGGATAGGAAGCCAGTGGAGGGATTCTAGGAGCGGATCTGCCGTGGTGGAGCCATGGGAGCAGTGGATAATTCTGGCTGCCGCATTCATGATGGACTGCAGTGGGGCTGTTCGGGTCATAGGGAGACCAGACAGCAAGGCATTGCAGTAGTCAAGGCGGGAAATTATGAGGGCATGGATGAGGAGTTTGGTGGTGGCAGAGGTCAGGAAAGGGCGAATCTTACAGATGTTACGAAGGTGGAAGTTGCAGGACTTAGTGAGGTTTTGGATGTGGGAAGTGAAGGAGAGTGCGGAGTCCAGGGTGACACCCAGACAGCGGGCTTGAGAGGTAGGGCGAATGGTAGTGTGGTTAACAGTGACATGCACATCTGGGAGGTTCGTGGATGGCCGGGGTGGGAAGATCATAAATTCCGTTTTGTCTAGATTTAGTTTCAGGAACCTAGCGGACATCCAGGAGGAGATGGCTGATAGACAGGAGGAGACCTTGTCCATGGTCGTGGTGGATATGTCAGGGGTGTGGAGGTAGATCTGGGTGTCATCTGCATACAAATGATAGCGACAATGTATAGCGACAATATTTTATTTGGAAATAAAAGTGCATTTTTTTTCCATTTTGCATCTATCACTATTTACAAGCTTATAATTAAAAAAAAAAAAAAAAAAAAAAGAAATATTTCATCTTTACATTGATATTTAAAAAGTTTAAACCCTTAGATAAATTTTTTTTATTATTACTATAGTAATTTTTTTTTATTAAACATTTTGTGTGGGTATTTTTGGGAGGGTGGGATGGAAATAGTATTTTTTTATATAAATATATGTGTATTTTTTTTTACATTTAGATGTAGTTTTACTTTTTGGCCACAAGATGGCAGCCATGAGTTTGTTTACATGACGCTTAGAGCGACGTGGGGGGCGCAAGAGGCAGAAAAAGCGAGGCTTCCGAGAGAAGCTGTCGCTTTTTCTGCAGGGGAGAGGAATCGATCATCGGACACCATGTCCCAATTAATTGATTGATTGATTGATTGATTGATTGATTGATTGATCCCAGGGCTACCGATCCGCGGCCGGGAGAGCACGCGCGATCGGCCGCAAAAGCGCACATTGCCTCCTGGACGTAACTTTTACGTCCAGGAAGCTTAAATGGTTAAGCACCATTATGTAGAACCTGAAGTACTGGACTGCTACAGTAAACCCTGGTGGTAAAGCAACATACTATGCAACCTTACCATCACAGCAGCACTCCTTGCGATTATCCAGCAAGTCCCCAGCTTTATCTGGACTGTGTGGCATGAAGGTCCAGCAATGCCCCCTACCCACCACATCAGACTGGCCTAGCTACGCCGGTTTCCAACTGTCATTGAACTTTGAAGATCTGACACTATACTGAGATTTTGCACTCTAAACTGATTGAATCTTAATGGATTTCAGGCAAAATTGATAAGCCGACTGCGGGTTGAGTAAGGAGATGCTTTTTTTATTTGCAATAACTGTTCTTACATCGGAGATGTGATCAGACTCTCTTGGATCAAAAAAAAGAAGCTCTTTTGCACAGGGTTCGTCCAGAAAACCAGGGGCTCTGCAGGTACACAAAGGGCAAACTGAAAACCCCACAAGATGATTGCATACTGACAGTACTGCTTGTTGGGCATATTTTAAGACAAGATCACACTAAAACCGTCTGCATTTTCCATGTTAGGGCTCTTTTACACCAAAAATCACAATCACCACTGCAAACAAGCTTCATTAAAACAAGTGCATTTTTTGCAATGATTTTTAACCGCTATTGAAAAAGCTAATAAAGGGTCAATTGTAAACGCAAGAAATGCAGTGCTTTCGCAAATCAACATAAATTAAATTGCACCAATGGCAACGGGGATCAGTGATGTTAATCATGATGCCCTTGTGATTGGCAAAACCTGAGTGCTCCAATAACTGTATCGGAGAGCAGCCGGTGGAAAAGGGCCCATAAGAACTGTAGTGAAAATAAAATTTATATTTAATATATTTTTTTTTCACACAATATCAATTTATAGATTATTTAGTCAGTGTTTGCCCGTTGTAAAATCTTTGCTCTCTACAATTTACATTCTGAAATTTATTACAGGTGGTGACATCTGTAGTTCCAAGTAATCTGTACGGAATGTTCTATTACTGAGAGTTCTATGCACAGAGGGAGATACTGCTTGCTTGGCAGTTGGAAAAATCTGTTATTTCCCACAATGCAACAAGGTTCACAGACAGCAAACTGTCAGGACCATGGCATCACACTGTGGGGACTTCACCTAAATATCAGCCACACAGACCACCCTTGAAGATCTATTCGAGAAAAGGCAGGGCTGTGGAGTCGGTACATTAATCATCCAACTCCTCAGTTTATAAAACCACCAACTCCAGGTACCGAAAATACCTCAGATTACTCGACTCAGACTCCTTAGTCTTAAGGTGCGTACACACGCACTACGTCCGCCAACAACGGGTCCGTCAGACCCTCCCGCTGGGCGGACTTTCAGGCGACAGTAGCGTATGTGTACGCACTGTCAGCGGACTGATAAGGCTGTTTCTGTGCGATGCCGACAGTGCCTACACGCGCTACTGTCGCCTGAAAGACCGTGGTTAATTTGATCACAAAGAACTATATTTTTACACGGGTTCACTTTAACAGTTGATGTTAAATAATCAGTACAGAATGAATTGCGGGTTGCAGACACATACTTGTACATTGCTTCACAACTGGGTAAATACAGGAGACTGTGGGAAAAAAACAGCCTAAGAATGACAGGGCAAGGATTACATAGCTATTTAGTATCAGAGCTTTTCTGAAGCCCTCTTCATAAAATGTTGTTAGGTCATTCTTTGTTTTCCTCAGATGCAAAACTGACTCGCTCTGTAACCGAACAAAAATTGCTGCTAGATTTTAACTTTAACATATGTACCAGCTAAATCCTACAGAAAGATATAATATGTCAGAACCTAACATGAATTGACTAATATAGCATTTGAATAATATTTTTAATTTGCAGGAAGTCGCTGTGAAGTACATTTGCCCAAAATCCTTCCCTCCCAACCTCTTCACATAAATAGAAACAGAGTAAAGACACTGGAAATTAGAAGAGAGTCAAGTACCACTTTATGTTGTCTCTAGATGCTTTTTAGAAGCCAATGAACATAATGAATAATACTGCGGGCCTTCTTTCATCCTGCTTTACTAGTCATAGACATAAACATAAAGCTGCCTTGTTGCCATGGAGCCTACTTTTATGCTGCCATTTCAAGTAGGCCAAGGTAGCCTTGATACAGCTGGGTTTACATTTCCATTAAAATAGTTGTTTGAAAGTTTAAAAAGAAGCTATTCACTTTGGCTTAATGTTTATTGCTTATGTTAATATCCAATTAACTTTCAAAAGGGCATCTCAATGCTGTGAGCATCAGAAGTGAGCTTGGGAAAACAAACAGAAGAGGTGGAATATATGAAGCAAGAAGCACACTGGGTACAGCTGCACAGCCTCCTAGCAGCACTCGTTGAAAATGCAGTGCAAGGAAAACACTGGCCCATGCAATGTCTAAGTCCAAAGTAAATAGTACTAACTCAGCCTGCTTGTGCATTTTATGCATGGTGCCAAACATGCAAATAAACAGGGAGGAAAAAAACTTATTTAGCATTCAGAACCCAGTCAGCTTAACATTCAAATCGGAGAAAACTCACTTTTACTGATACCAAACATTTTCAAAAAGTTAGCATTTTTTTGACTACCATATTCCAGCTGCTTGTCCAGGAAATGAAAGTGGATGAAAAATCACACCACTAACTCCCTCACCCAAGAACAGGGCTGTGGAGTCGGAGCAATTTTGGGAACCTGGAGTCGGAGTCGAATGTTTCAAAAACAGAGGAGTTGGAGTCGGATGGTTTTTGTACCAAATCCTTAGTTTTGGCAAGTATTAGACTAAGGAGTTGGAGTCATTTTGGGTAGTTGGAGTCGGAGGTTTCAAAAACTTTGGAGTCAGAGGATTTTTGTACCGACTCCACGGCCCTGCCCAAGAATATTCTCAAAAAAAGGTGCCTGCCAATACCACCACAATTTAAGGCATTTCAACTAAATATATCCTCAGAACTAATGGATCTAAACCTATGACGACCTGTTGCACCATATATGGGTGTGCACTAGGTGTCCCCATTGCAGCCGATGGCTTCCCTTTCTAGTTTCTCTTCGACATAATGGCTAAAGGGGACATTTGTGGACAGCGGTTTTAGGGCAGAGGACATTGGACTACATGAAAGATTAAGTCCAGCTAATGTTTGCTTTAGGTACACTTTAAGGAGGCCCCACACACGCACAATACAATTTTTTATATTTATTTTTAATTAAAGAATTACAATCAATTTTTATAACTAACATTTTATCAATTTTTCCCACAAATGATTTAACGCCAAGGTTATTAAGGCAAAAAAAAGGCATGTACAACCAAGCAGCGTATTGTCATATAAGGGTATACAAGCTATCACGGAATAGTAGCCTAAAGTATTCTATTTCTGGTACCCCAGGTAATACTTCTATTATATACATGAGTACAGGTAGTTAATTTTACACTGTAGGCATCATATTATCTACAGGTGTCATACTGCCAGATGCATTTGTTTGAGGCCGATTGGGAAAGCAGGTGAGACAATGACCAGCAATACAATGTAAGTAATAATGGCATAGGATCAAACCAGCTAAACGATATTTGCACCTTGTTTTTCCACCTATCCCAGATCAGATGAAAAGTTTTCAGTGTGCGCCTCTGTGTACACAACTTTTTGTAAGGCAAGCAGTTAACATGTTTTGGACAGTTTTGAAAGGATGGTGGCACAGGCGCAAGCCATCCGCATGCCACCTCATCTTGCTATACAGCAGTGATCTGCAAACTTGGCTCTCCAGCCATTAAGGAACTACAAGTCCCACAATGCATTTGCCTTTATGAATCATGACTGTGGCTGTCAGATTCCCGCAATGCATAGTGGGACTTGTAGTTCTTTAAAGCGGATCCAAGAAAAAAAACAAAAAAAAAAACTAACTATGACAAGTAACTTGTCTATACATCTTATCTAAAGTTTAGATAGTTTACACAGCAAATGTAGCTGCAAACAGCTTCAACAGTTTATGATTTATTTATTTCTGTGATACAATGAGAGCAGCCATGTTCTGTTTGTCACATTACACACAGGCTCAGCTTCTGAAAACTTCACCCCCCCCTCCTCCTCGCCTCTGAAATCTCTGGCCAGTAACCTCCTCCTGCCCAGATTGAGCTCCCATAAGCCCTTGCTACATGAGTCTGGCGAGTGCCAAGGCACTCTGGAGAAGTTGTGGACGAGGCTTGTTTAGTTTATAGGGAATTAAGAGTATTAAAACAAAAACAAAAAAAAGTATTTGGCTTCGAGGAATGGCCTATAAACCACATGAAAGTAACACAATTATGCAATGAGTAAAAGTATCTCGGATCCACTTTAACAGCTGGAGAGCCAAGTTTGCAGATCACTGCCAGTGTTTTGGAGACTAAAGTTTTTAGAGGAGCCCCGAGTCCCTCATCCTTAATAACACCAAGATGACAGTATTGGCTCACTATTCATGGGGCATCCCATTCTGTCATGAAAATAAAATGTTTTATACAAAATAGTCAATAATTGGACAGTGCCACTTGGAAAGGGGATCGACATTTTGGACAGATATCTGCAGTGCTAGTACCGTATTGTATTTATGTAATCTGTCCGGTGCCAGGTAGGAATGGTGCAATATGTAAAGTTGTGCCATTCTTTCTTTGAGGCAGGGAGCCTCTAGTGCATCATCATAATAATCTGAAAACAATCCCATTAACCTCCCATTCGGTGTGAGAGGGGAAAGTAAGGTTAATGGCATTATGTTCTACAAGGGCCCTATACACCAACCCATTGTGCATTCAATCACTACAGTAATAGGGGGATTTATAGCTAGTAATTGGGACATTAGGAAACTGGGCAGAGAAAGCATATTTTAGCTGCATAAAACAAAAAAAACTCTTGCATAGCTGGAAAGCAGCAACTTTCAGTGAGAGCAAGCCAACTCAAACACCCATCCCTGACAATTTGATCTAGGAACATCACTTCCATGCTTGTCCATCATAGCCAACACCACAATAGGTTCCAGCTACAAATTTCCAAACATTAACTGCCAGTTCAATCATGGTGTTGCTTTTTTTTAATCTCTGGGGAGAGAGAAAAAAAATATAGGAGGGCCACACTGCTCCTCAGAGGATTTTTTTTAAATAATTTTTTTGATTGAACTTCATAAACAATAGTACTAATGAAATTTTGCATGTGGAGAACTATACAGATACATGATATAAACATCGTCTTACAGAGTCATTTTTAGAATGTAAAGCACGTTCGAGAAGAAACCTAGGTTACAATCTTTATATCTGATATCTTTAGTATTTCCTGTTGCTCATACTGAGGTAATCTGTGGAACCCCAACCACTAACTTCATTAATCGGCTGGTTGATGGATCACAAATCCAATCAGTGACCTTGAGTGATTAGACCTACCAATCACATTGTTTATAAGTAGAGATAATACAAATTGAGCAAACTAGTTTAGCCAAAATATGATTAATAGCAGGTTTTAATACAGGGGTGTATCTTCTCTAGCAATAGAAATTTATAGATATAAGCCCGTGTGATTTACTAAGCAGTATTTGACAGTATCCCCCACATGTCTAGTGGAAAATGGTATTTCCTTGGTGTTAAACCTTATTTGAGATGTAATAAAATGATTCAACATTGTGAAACCTTATTAACACTACAATATTAAACTTCAAACAAACCATAAATTAAAAAAAAAAAAAAAAAAAAAAAAAAGAATTCACCACTTCTACCTCAAGGAATAAAGAAGAGGCCAGCATGCGTTATTGGATTCTTTACGAGTTGGTAAATTATATTCAAGTTTAATTGTTGCAGCTAGGGGTTAGATATTCTAGATCTTATGTAGTTCTCCATAATCATATTAGGTTGAAAGAGAGAAACCAGGCTACAACATGCTAGACCTGGGCAGCCAAACAGTACTTTTGAAATGTTGGCAGTGCAATACCTCCCACGGCCACACGTGTGGGATTTTGTAGCAGCAGATATTTCAACTTAGCTCTGGCAGTCTCTCTCTCCCCCCCCCCCCCCCCCCCCCCCCCCCATATAGCATTCCCTATTAGGCAACATGGGGAGTGAGGATGGCCACCAGACAGCACAATACAGGACAGGGAGGAAAGACCTCTAGACACCAGGCACAATGCATGGGGAGCACTGTTACAGTGAGATAGAATGCAGGAACAGTTAGAAGTGAGTAGTACATGTGGCGATGGATCCCAGCAATGTGAGAATCTGGATTACCCCGCCGGTTTGTGCACCTGCTACTGCGTCCCACCCTCGCTGCTGTTAGTGCGCCCATTGTTGCCTCCCCCCCCTCCTCTCCACTTGGCTATACTGGCTGATCCTATTCCTGGCTACCTATACTGGGGGCACCTATTCCTGGCTACCTATACTTGGGGCACCTATTCCTGCCTACCTATACTGGGGGCACCTATTCCTGCCTACCTATACTGGGGGCATCACGATTTAGGACAAGACAATCACGTTATTGTCAAAGGTGCAGTTTTTTTTAAAGGAAATATGAGGTGAAAATAAATTGATGAGGTAAACTATTCTATCTGTCCTCCTTTTCCTAAAAATTACTTTTTTTTTTTTTTTTTTTTTTAGATATCCCACAGTTGTATTTTAGATTTAAATCTACTTTTTACGTTTTTTACTGTTTCACTGTCTCTGCTCAACGACATTTATAGAAGTATGCCAGAGCTAAAATCTACAAACTATTAACCCTTTTAATCTCCTTTCTGCTCTGAGAATCAATTTACTGCCAGTAAAGCGTTTTATGGCTGTAATTCCTCATCACTAAGGGTTATGCTATAGTTTGCCCCAGTCCCAACCCAGGCATGAACTGTCCTTTGCATTCCTGATGTTTAAAGGGACCCTTAGAAAAACAAAAAAATGAAACAAACTTTTTGAAACTGGTACTTACCTGGCTGCAAGGTCCCCTGGTGTCCGGGAGAGGAGCCAGGAGGATGCCGGGGGACCTCGCAGCCTACGGTGGGCTGGAGCAAGCCCCAGATAAGTACCAGTTTTAAAAAAAAGTGCTCAGGGTCCCTTTAACTCTTTCAGGAAGTGAAAGAAAATAAAACAAAACAAAAAAAAAGGGAGCACAGCATGGTTACTTGTGTGCTTACATACAAGTCTATCTCCTCATGTCACCTCGTGTATCCTTTAAGGAAGATGATCCCGACACCAGAGAACTGGTCAGTCCATTGGGTCACATTCAGAATGTGTTTTTTAAATATGCATGAGAGATGCTTGTCCATCTGCCCAGTGATCAGCCTCTGCTGCCCCCCCGCATGTCCGCCCTTTGACGCACCCCCCCCCCCCAATAAGCGCTACTCTCTGCCAATCAGCGCTACTCTCTTCTCTGTTTTGTCTTCTAATTGGACCTGGTGGCCTCGGAGGTGGGAGCATTGGGTCCAATTAGAAGACTTAGCAGAAAAGAGCTTAGCGCTGATTGACTGTTCAGGGGCAGCTGATTGGTTGATTGGTTTAGTGTAGTGTGGGAATACTTCCACTGGCTGCTTGCATCCACCTGTGTACTCCTGTCCAGGTGCAGAGGATGATCAACTGGCAGCTGGGCATGTGAGGGGGCGGGGGTGGCAGAGGATGATCACTGGGCAGTTGGAAATGCGGGGGCAGAGGACAATCACCGGGCATATCTATTCTTACAGTTTGTACTGAGTGATTCAGTGCAAAGTTATGTGACAGTTTTTTACCTTCTGCTTCTGGCTGTGGTTAAACCCATGCAGAAAGCAGCTAGGGTGGCAAAGAGACTTTTCCCTGGCCAGATAACTAAAAGGTCCTTTCACACTGAATTCATTGTGTTTCTTTGTGACAGACATAAATCGCATCCAAAACGAGCAATAATATTTCTATGGTACATTAAAAATCAGGTGGAACCCCTTCTTGAAGTAACGTACAGCATGCTGAACGAGTACCAGAAAACATGCACATTTACAGTGGCAGAGAAGCATACTTTCATTACACAAGTGAAGCAAATGCTCACTCCCAGAAAGCAATCTGCCATTATATATAGTCTACAGACAGCCTGTCAACCAATCAAGTGTAATAGAATACATACGTGTCTGTAATAGCAGGAATTGCATAGATTCAGCAAAAAACAGGCGAGAGATTCCTGTTATTAAAGAGGAACTCCAGTGAAAATAATGTAATAAAAAAAAAGTGCTTCATTTTTACAATAATTATGTATACACGATTTAGTCAGTGTTTTCCCATTGTAAAATATTTCATCTCCCTGATTTACATTCTGATATTTACCACATGGTGACATTTTACTGCTAGCAGGTGATGTCAGTGGAAGGAGATGCTGCTTACTTTTTTTGGCAGTTGGACCCAGCTGTAAACAGCTTTTATTTCCCACAATGCAATGAGGTTCACAGACAGGAAACTGCTAGGACCATGGTCCTGACATCACACTGTGGGAGGGGTTTCACCACAATATCAGCCATACAGAGCCCCCTGATGATCCGTTTGTGGAAAGGAAAATATTTCTCATGGGAAAGGGGGTATCAGCTACTGATTGGGATGAAGTTCAATTCTTGGTCACAATTTCTCTTTAAAAACGCAAAAGCTCATTTACATTTCTTTTTTGCTGCTTCCAGTAGGCAGATGCAGGTAGTGGTTAGGGAAGGGGTATTGAATGCTATATCTGCACATGGTGTGCCCTGCTGGTGACAGTACGATTAACCTCTCAACAGTTTTTTGCTGAATCTATGAAATTCCTGCTAGATTTGGTACTGCAGACAAGAGTGTTTACCAATTATACTTGATTGGCTGACAGGCTGTCTGTAGACTATATAAAATGGTTGCTGGCTAGGAGTGAGGAGTGAGAGGTGTGTGTAGGTGTGTGTGTAGGTGTGTGTGTGTAGGTGTGTAGGTAGGTGTGTGTAGGTGTGTGTGTGTGTGTGTGTAGATGTGTAGGTGTGTGTGTGTAGGTAGGTGTGTGTAGGTGTGTAGGTAGGTGTGTAGGTAGGTGTGTGTAGGTGTGTAGGTGTGTGTGTGTAGGTGTGTGTGTGTAGGTGTGTAGGTAGGTGTGTGTAGGTGTGTGTGTGTAGGTGTGTGTGTGTGTGTGTGTAGGTGGGTGTGTAGGTGTGTGTGTAGGTAGGTGTGTATAGGTGTGTGTGCGTGTAGGTGTGTGTATGTAGGTGTGCATGTAGGTGTGCATGTAGGTGTGTGTAGGTGTGTATGTAGGTGTGTATGTAGGTGTGTAGGTGTGTATGTAGGTGTGTAGGTGTGTATGTAGGTGTGTAGGTGTGTATGTAGGTGTGTAGGTGTGTATGTAGGTGTGTAGGTGTGTATGTAGGTGTGTAGGTGTGTATGTAGGTGTGTAGGTGTGTATGTAGGTAGGTGTGTAGGTGTGTATGTAGGTAGGTGTGTAGGTGTGTGTGTAGGTGTGTGTGTAGGTGTGTGTGTAGGTGTGTGTGTAGGTGTGTGTGTAGGTGTGTGTGTAGGTGTGTGTGTAGGTGTGTGTGTAGGTGTGTGTGTAGGTGTGTGTGTAGGTGTGTGTGTAGGTGTGTGTGTAGGTGTGTGTGTAGGTGTGTGTGTAGGTGTGTGTGTAGGTGTGTAGGTGTGTGTGTGTAGGTGTGTGTGTAGGTGTGTGTGTGTAGGTGTGTGTGTGTAGGTGTGTGTGTAGGTGTGTGTGTAGGTGTGTAGGTGTGTGTGTAGGTGTGTAGGTGTGTGTGTAGGTGTGTAGGTGTGTGTGTAGGTGTGTGTGTAGGTGTGTGTGTAGGTGTGTGTGTAGGTGTGTGTGTAGGTGTGTGTGTGTAGGTATGTGTGTAGGTGTGTGTGTAGGTGTGTGTGTAGGTGTGTGTGTAGGTGTGTGTGTAGGTGTGTAGGTGTGTGTGTAGGTGTGTAGGTATGTGTGTAGGTGTGTAGGTGTGTGTGTAGGTGTGTGTGTAGGTGTGTGTGTAGGTGTGTGTAGGTGTGTAGGTGTGTGTGTAGGTGTGTAGGTGTGTGTAGGTGTGTAGGTGTGTGTGTGTAGGTGTGTGTGTAGGTGTGTGTGTAGGTGTGTAGGTGTGTGTAGGTGTAGGTATGTGTGTAGGTGTGTAGGTGGGTGTGTAGGTGTGTGTGTAGGTATGTGTGTAGGTGTGTAGGTGTGTGTGTAGGTATGTGTGTAGGTATGTGTGTAGGTGTGTAGGTGGGTGTGTAGGTATGTGTGTAGGTGTGTAGGTGGGTGTGTAGGTGTGTGTGTAGGTGTGTGTGTGTGTAGGTGTGTGTAGGTGTGTGTGTGTAGGTGTGTGTGTGTGTAGGTGTGTGTGTGTGTAGGTGTGTGTGTGTGTAGGTGTGTGTGTGTGTAGGTGTGTGTGTGTGTAGGTGTGTGTGTGTGTAGGTGTGTGTAGGTGTGTGTGTAGGTGTGTGTGTGTGTAGGTGTGTGTGTGTGTGTAGGTGTGTGTGTGTGTGTAGGTGTGTGTAGGTGTGTGTGTGTAGGTGTGTGTGTGTAGGTGTGTGTGTGTAGGTGTGTGTGTGTAGGTGTGTGTAGGTGTGTAGGTGTGTGTGTAGGTGTGTGTGTAGGTGTGTGTGGGTGTAGGTGTGTGCGGGTGTAGGTGTGTGCGGGTGTAGGTGTGTGCGGGTGTAGGTGTGTGCGTGTGTGTAGGTGTGTGGGTAGGTGTGTGGGTAGGTAGGTGTGTGTAGGTAGGTGTGTGTAGGTAGGTGTGTGTGTGTGTAGGTGTGTGTGTGTGTAGGTGTGTGTGTGTGTAGGTGTGTGTGTAGGTGTGTGTGTGTAGGTGTGTGTGTGTGTAGGTGTGTGTGTGTGTGTAGGTGTGTGTGTAGGTGTAGGTAGGTGTGTGTAGGTGTGTGTGTGTAGGTGTGTGTGTGTAGGTGTGTGTGTGTAGGTGTGTGTGTGTAGGTGTGTGTGTGTGTAGGTGTGTGTGTAGGTGTGTGTGTAGGTGTGTGTGTGTGTGTAGGTGTGTGTGTGTGTAGGTGTAGGTGTGTGTGTGTAGGTGTAGGTGTGTGTGTGTGTGTGTGTGTGTGTACACTTTAGACATGCAAAGCGGGTCACCCCACTCCTGCAAAAGTCCCAGCAGTGTTAATTACTATTACCTCTCCAGGCCGCCATGGACTGTGGGGTAACACAAAATTCGTTCCTGGCCAGGTCGGGTTGGCCACCGGAGACCACCGGGAGCCTACGGAGCGGCGGCGAGGGCACCTGCCTGTCTGCCACGGGCTGGAGGAAGCCCCGGGTAAGTGGAAATTGATTTTTATTTTTTCACCCCCCTCCCTGAACCTTTCCTTTAACCTTTTTGCCAGTTAGGCCTCGTTCACATCTGCTGCGATGAAAAACGTGTGAAAGCGCGTAGTAAAAAACGCATGCGCTTGTGCGCGCTTTAGTGCGCGTTTCTGTGCGTTGCGCTGTGCTTCTTTAAAGCACGTTTTGCTTGTTGTACCAGCAGCAGTTGTCAATAAAACTTTGTTTTTGTATGTAAATGTATTTTTTTCTCCAATTAGGGGTAAAAACGCATGCGCTTCTATGCGCTAAAAAAGCGCACCCATTCACTTGCATTGATGTGCGCACAGAAATGCATGCAACCCTACGTTTCTGTTACGCTGCTCAGCGCAGCGCATAAATGTGAACCAGCTACATTTAGTTACATGGGAAAGTAAATACCTTGCTGATCGCATAGGGCAGTGCGCTGTAAAAAGCGCACATAAACGGCCCTGATGTGAACGAGGCCTTATCCCGAGCTCAGCTCGGGGTAACCTGCGCAGAAGGATTTCTCCAGCCCCGCTGGGCTGATTTAACCCTCCTGGCGGTTTATAAAAAATCCGCCAGGGGGCAGCAAAGTCTTTTTTTTATTTTTTCATGTAGCGAGACAAAGGGCTCTATTCATGAAAGGTTACCACAAGTTTTCCGCTCAAAACAGCGGATTTTCCCGTCCATTTAGCAAAGTGGGCATTCATAAAAGCTGTTCCCGCATGAAAATCTACAATCCCCCAGCAGAGCGAGAAATTTCCGCCTTCTCCAGTGTTTTTCTAGATTTATCTAGAAAAAAGTAACAAAATGGCCATTCATAAAGTTTATGATGTTGCGGATTACATACAAGTGAATGGGACAGACCTCCCAGAGAGAGCAGTGCACGGAGGGACTCTGCCGGCGGAAGTGTTTCTGCATGCCTTCCGACAGCTTACCGCCAGCCTTCAGCGGGAGATCTCCGCACTTGCATCGCAGCTGGCAAGATTTTTTTGGATGACCACCCAGAAGTGTAAAATACCGCTGCGGTATTTTGCCTCTACGAGTATTTACGCCACAAGTTTTTTATGAATAGAGCCCAAAGTCTCGCTACATGATAGCCGCTGCTCAGCGGCATCCCCCCAGCCCCTCCGATCGCCTCCGGCGATCGGAGATCAGGAGATCCCGTTCAAAGAACGGGATCTCCTGGAGGGCTTCCCCCGTCGCCATGACGTCATTGGGAGACCCGATCTACCCCTCAGCGCTGCCTGGCACTAATTGGCCAGGCAGCGCACGGGGTCTGGGGGGGGGCCTCACAGCGCAGCGAGCGCCGCGTAATCGGAGAGCAGAGCGGCGGCGATCAGAGGGCAGACGCAGCTAGCAAAGTGCTAGCTGCGTGCTGCAAAAAAAAAAAAATCATCAAAATCGGCCCAGCAGGGCCTGAGAAATCCCCCTGCGCGGCATAGCCCGTGCTCAGCACGGGCTTACCGCCAGGGAGGTTAAAACATTTTTTTTTTTACTGCACGCAGCTAGCACTTTGCTAGCTGCGTGCATATTCCGCTCGCCGCCGCTTCGCCGCGCTGCCTCCCCCCCCTCCAGACCCCTTGCGCAGCCTGGCCAATCAGTGCCAGGCAGCGCTGAGGGGTTGATCGGGATTCCCTCTGACGTCCATGACGTCATCCCGCCTGGTCGCCATGGCGACCGGGGAAGCCTAGCAGGAAATCCCGTTCTGAACGGGATTTCTTGCTTACTGTGATCGCCGAAGGCGATCAGAGTGGGTAGGGGGATGCGGCTCGTCAGCGGCTATCATGTAGCGAGCCCTGGGCTCGCTACATGATTTTCAAAAATTAAAAAAAAAAAAAAAAAAGTGCTGCGCTGCCCCCTTGCCGTCAGAATTGGAACGGCAAGGGGGTTAAATAGTTTTTTTTTTTTTTTTTACAGATATTTAAACCAAAGTTGGTTATAATTTATAAAAATCGCAGATCTCTCACACTTTCAAAGAGCCCAAATTGTTGGTGCTCGTATGGCAGGCGCTACTGTAACAGTAACTGCCCAAATGTTTGGCATTTCAAGAGGTACTGTCTCAAAAGTAATGACTGCCTTTGAAAGAGAAGTAAAAACATCCTCAGCAAAGCACAGTTGTGGCCAAAAGTCGAAGTTGTCTGAGAGAGACCGTCGGACTGTAAATCGAATTGTTAGAATAGCTCGCAAGACCACGGCTCCTAAAATAACTGCAGAGCTGAATGAACACCTACAGAACCCAGTTTCTACAAAAACTGTTCATCGGGAGCTGAACAAATCTGGATTCCACAGAAGAACTGCAATTAGAAAACCTCTGCTCTCAAAGACAAAGAATGTATAAAGTGGTGTAGAAACCACCAGAATTGGTCCCTCGAGCAGTGGACGAATCATCGTTTACCTTATTTTCGAACTCCAGCCAAGTGTATGTTTGGAGACAGCCGACGGAAGCATTTCATCCAGACTGCCTTCTCCCAACCGTAAAACATGGCGGGGTTTCTGTGATGATCTGGGGTGCTATTTCTTGGAAATCCGCTGGGCCAATGTTTTCCCTTCATGGAAGATTTAACAGCCAAGAGCCAAGTTTCCGGAGGGGAATGCCATCTTTCAAGATCATAATGCCCCAATCCATACAGCTAGAATTGTTAAAGAATGGCATGAGGAACATTCTAATGAGGTTGAGCAGCTCATCTGGCCACCACAATCCCCAGACCTCAACATTATTGAGCATTTATGGTTGTTATTAGAGATTCAAGTAAGAAGTCGATTTCCACCGCCATTGTCTCTAAAAAGAACTGGAGGGTGTTTTAACTGAAGAATGGGCTAAAATTGCTTTGGAAACAATTTGTATGAATCAATACAATTCAGGCTGTAATTGCCGCAAAAGGTGGACCTACACCATATTAAAATATATTTTGTTGATTTTCAAGGTGTTTACATTATTTTGTCCAACCCCTGTGTGTTGCTGTCACTTACAGTAAGTAGTAGAAATCTGACATTACCGATAGATTTTGGATTAGCCCATCTTCTCATAGAGGGTTCTTAGGGTTTTCTTTATTTTTAAAAGCACTTAGTGAATGGCAGTTGCTCCGTCCAAATGCTAAAAAAGTGTACGGTGAGCAGGGAGGCTGTCCAGTATTATATACATCTTTTTCATGGAATGTCTTTATAAAGAATAAAGCCATGCTGAGAATCCCCCATGAAAAGATGGACTAATCCAACACCTGTCGGTAATGTCAGATTTCTACTAGCTACTGTAAGTGACAGCAACATAGGAGAAAAGTCATTTATGGCTCATTTTACTCTGGAAGAAACGTACTTATTTGTATGCATTTTCAATTTTAATATTTTCGCAACAGTTCCTCTTTAAAGGAGTTCTTTCGCGGAAAAAAGTAGGCAGTTAAAAAAATGTGACAGATGACAGGTTTTGGGCCAGTCCATCTGTTTTAAGCTGGCCACTAACGGTCCACTTTCTTGTGAAAAATCATTCGAGCGATCAGAAATTCTGATCGGACGAAAAATCGTTCACTACACCATCAACTAACCAATCATTGCTTCCTATCTACCACGACCACCATGAAAATCCAAATTTTCGTTCGACGAAAATTCATTCGGGCGACTTTTTTTCACTCGTTCATAATCGATTGTGTCCACCAATGGAGATTATTTACAACCAATCCGATCAGAATTTCTGATCGCTCGAACGATTTTTCGCTAGAAATTGGCCGTTAGTGGCCAGCTTAAGGCCTCTTGCACACTGCACACGATTCCGCTTTTTAATCAGTTTTTACATCCGATTCAGATTCTAATTTGCAGTTTGCTCCCTGCACACTGCAAATCGGAATCTGAATCGGATGTAAAAACAGATTAAAAAGCGGAATCTGAATCGGAATCGTGTGCACTGTGCAAGAGGCCTAAGGGCCTGTACACACTGAAAAACGCAAGCAAAATCACAAGCGCATGCGTTTTTAAAGTGCCTGTAGTTTTAAAAACGCATGCGCTTTTGCCTGCGTTTTGTGCGTTTGCGTTTTTCTTGTAATTGCTGATTGGCTAAAGAATCCTTTGTTTTTTTTCTAGTTTACATTTCAACAGGAATCAGGAGATTGCAGAGTCTTCTGGGATACTGACTTCTGAAAAACGCAGGCAAAAACGCAAGCGCATGCGTTTTTCATGCGCTGCGCTTAAAAAAGCGCAGCAGGCACTGCGATTGCGTTTTTCTAAAAACGCATCTCACCAGTGTGTACAAGTCATCACGATTTTCATTCTTTTTCAAAAGACCTTGCGTTTTTAAAAACGCATGCGTTTTTAAAAACGCAACGCAAGCGCAGCAGTGTGTACAGGCCCTAAGGGGGATTCTCAGGGCTTTCTTTGTTTTCAACAGCATTTTCTGAACAACAGTTGCAAAATTTAACTGACATAATAGTGTGCAAGTGATTAGGGAGGCCGGCTGGTATCTTGCTATTTTGGCAGTTAAACTGTTGTTCAGGAAATGCTGTTGAAAACAAAGAAAGCCCTGAGAATCCCCCTTAAAAAGATGGACTGGCCCAAAACCTGTCATCTGTCACATTTTTTAACTGCCTACTTATTTCGCGAAAGAACCCCTTTAAAGAGACACTGAAGCGAAAAAAAAATGATGATATGATTTGTATGTGTAGCACAGCTAAGAAATAAAACATTAAGATCAGATACATCAGTCTAATTGTTTTTTCAGTACAGGAAGAGTTGAGAAACTCCAGTTGTTATCTCTATGCAAACAAGCCATTAAGCTCTACGAGTGGAGAGGGCTGTTATCTGACTTTTATTATCTCAACTGTAAGTGAGCTGTTTACTTTTTCTCTGCTAGAGGAGAGGTCATTACTTCACAGACTGCTCTGAAAGAATCATTTTGAATGCTGAGTGTTGTGTAATCTGCACATATAGAATAATGCAATGTTAGAAAAAACACTATATACCTGAAAATAAAAGTATGAGAATATTTTCTTTGCTGCTAATCTTCTAGTAATTATTCATAGTACACAACCAATTCATTATATCATTTTTTTTTCGCTTCAGTGTCTCTTTAAGAAAAGGGGGGAAAAAAGCTTTTCCAACAGGGCCTGTAAAATGATTGTCATGCTTATACATAGTTTTGCTCTGAGACTGATGCAGTTAATAGATGATTAAGCTTGACAAAAGGGAGGATGTACCTCTCAAAACAATGCTGTTACTTTGTGTCAGCCTTTTATCAATGTATGCTGTCTGAACTATGAACTTTGGTTCAATAAATTGAAATAGCTTTCAATGACAGTGCTGGGTCTTATCTAAGTTGTTCCTGTTGATTTCTCCCATGGGCAAGGAGGCCCTTGACCTGCAGCACGTCCTTGCATCTGGTGGGTGCTGCCTACCTCTTTCGGATGCTAGTATATAAGGCTGTTAGGCAGAATTATTAGTGGAGATCCCTGTCCCACTCCCACCAACCTTAACCACTTTACCCCCAGCGGTACGAATTTCTCCGCCCCTTTTTTCCCCCCTAAAAAACCAGGGACGGAGAAATCCGTACCTTCCGCGCTACCGCCGCTGTCCGCGCTCCCGCCGCTGTCCGCGCTCCCGCCGCTCGTGCGCGCGCACCCGCCGCTCGTGCACGCCGCCGCCCGCCCGGAGATCAATGAACGGGAAAATCCGTTCCCGTTCGTTGATCTAGCCCACGCAATGATCTGCTGCTTCTTTCAGAAACAGCGAGATCATTGTGAGTCTCCCAGCCTCCTACTGCTTCCTGTAAGCGTCCTTCCGGACGCTTACAGGTCGCATGTAAACAAACACTCTGTGGCCATCTTGTGGCCAAATAGTAAACTACACCCTAAAAGCATTTTACATATTCAAACATTACATTTACACAATAAATTAACTCATTACCTCCCACACTCCCCAATTTTTATTTTTTTTTTGTAATTAAAAAAAATACAATAAAAAAAAAAAACATAAATAGTTAGCTTAGGGACTGAACTTTTTAAATATTTATGTCAAGAGGGTATAACACTGTTACTTTATAAACTGCGGGCTTGTAATGAGGGATGGATGCAAAACTGAAAAAAATGCACCTTTATTTCCAAATAAAATATTGTCGCCAAACATTGTGATAGGGACATAATTTAAATGCTTTTATAACCGGGACAAATGGGTTAATACATTTCATGGGTTTTAATTACAGTAGCATGCTTTATTTAAAAACTATAATGGCCGAAAACTGAAAAATAATAATTTTTTCCCACATTTTTTCCTATTTCCCCATTAAAACACATTTAGAATAAAATAATTCTTGGCATAATGTCCTACCTAAAGAAAGCCTAATTGGTGGCGAAAAAAAACAAGATATAGTTCATTTCATTGGGATAAGTAATAATAAAGTTATAGACGAATGAATGGAAGGAGCGCTGAAAGGTGAAAATTGCTCTGGTGGTCAGGGGGTGTTTTTTTTTAACATATAAAGCCATTACAGTGCAGATAAAGCTGCCTTTGCATTGCCTGTAATGATCATTGAATGACTGCCACTATAGGGAACAAGCACTCTACAGATGCACTGAAAATCCACCCATGGAACGCACCCCTCTAGAGTGGTACGTGCAAGACCATAAAGATTCCACCCAATATCCACAAATGGCCGTACACTATACTGCCCAAAAATATCCATTTATTCTTGTGTGATTAAAGACAGCTCAGACCATTCACCGACAATCGTTTCAAGGCCACTGGAGATCCCCTTTATCATGGCATAGGGCAGAAGACAGTACACCAAGTGCATTGAATGTCTTCTTTTTTTTGCTCCACAGGTAGTGTAACCACCTGGACTGAGCAGGAAATTTGCACATAGCTAATCAGGTTCAGACGTCAATTATCAGACATCAATCTTTAGCCTTCTAACTTATTAGCTTCATGCAAAGTTCCATTTTGGGCTAAGCAATACATACATTAAGGGGGAGCTGACGTAAAAGGTATATAGAGGCTGCCATATTTATTTTATTTTACATACCAGTTGCCTGGCATCCTGCTGATCTCTTTGGCTGACTTCAGTCAGAAATATCCAATTTGCATGCTTGTGCTGGGCCAATGGCTAACGGTTTAAGATACGCTGGATCAAGAGGAAAGCCAGGCCATTTGCATTGTTTAAAATGTAATCCTCCATATCCCTCTCACTTCAGTTGTGTCCGATATCTTCTCCAAGGTAGGCACCAAATCCCACCCCTTCTATCAATAGTAACTATGTGATAGTGCAAATTTGACTGATATGGCTGATATTCTCTTCCCTTTCCTGTAGTACCAATGACTATAGTAAGGCCCCTTTTCACACAGTAGGCTGAAGGCAGTGAATTCACCTAAGGTCTGCTGCTCCCATGCAGGGCACTTGGCATGAGTGGCCATCAGACTTCTTGGTCTAAATTAATAAAGCCTCACTCATTGGATGTGCTGGTCATACTCATTGCTTGAGTCACATCTGGGAGCAGCCACACTCAGACGTGACGCAGATGTTTGCTGCCAGGTAGCCACACCATGTGTCAAATGCTGACATGCATGGGATTACAAATTTAGCAGCAGTAACTTGCAGCTGAAAGGCACTCATGGCTGACAGACTGAATGCTGAACTCCAGACAAGCATGCAGTTCAGCAATCTGTCTGAAAGGGCCTGAGGGCCCCTTCACACGAACAACAAAAAAATGGCAAGTGCATCACTCAGTTGCTGCACTGCATGAAGCAAGCACATTCTGGTTGCTCTGTACTGCAACTAAAAGGAAGAATTTGTCACAAAACATGTCAGCAGTTGACATGCGGTGTGGTGACTGATCAGTAGAAAAAAAAGTTTAGCAGGTGACTGTTGTATAGTTATTTGGGTTGAAAACAAACAAACAAAACAAAAAAGACATATGTCCATCAAGTTCAACCAGATGTACATACATGGGATGGACACTGCCCTGCTGGATGTTTGCTGTCTGCAGGACCCAGCAGATTAACAGCAGAGTATTACAGGCAGTAAACACAGCTGTCAACCATCCTGAGAGAAAGGGCCCTTAAAAAGGGACATTTAAAGGGACACTTAAGTCAAACAAAAAAAAATGAGTTTTACTTACCTAGGGCTTCCAATAGCCCCCTGCAGCTGTCCGGTACCCTCGCCGTCTCCCTCCGATCCTTCTGGCCCCGCCGGCAGCCACTTCCTGTTTCGGTGACAGGAGCTGACAGGCTGGGGACGCGAGTGATTCTTCGCGTTCCTGGCCACAATGGCGCCATCTATGCTGCTATAGCATATATCATATACCATATAGCAGCATAGAGGGTGCTAATGTGTCTGGGAACGCGAAGAATCACTCGCGTCCCCAGCCTGTCAGCTCCTGTCACCGAAACAGGAAGTGGCTGCCAGCGGGGCCAGGAGGATCGGAGGGAGACGGCGAGGGTACCAGATAGCTGCACAGGGCTATTGGAAGCCCTAGGTAAGTAAAACTCATTCTTTGTTTGACTTAAGTGTCCCTTTAAGCCAGAAAAAAAAAAGTTTTAGTCACCTGAGGCTTCTACCAGCCCCCTGCAGCAGTCCTGTGCCCTCGCTGCCAGCTAGCTTCGTTTTTGCCGACAGGCCCACCAGGACTGGCCACACATAGCTTTTTCCGCATTCCCGACTGTAATTAGCGCTATTGCGGGCCGCAGCGTGTACAAAAACACTAGTTGCCGCATTACGAACGCATAGATATGCAGCAACGCGTATTTTTGTACGTGTTGCGGCCCGCAATAGCGCTAATTACAGTCGGGAATGCGGAAAAAGCTACGCGATGTCTGTCCTGACGAGCCTGTCAGCACAAACGAAACTAGCTGGCAGCGGGGGACCAGAGGATTAGCGAGTGGCTGCGAGGGCACAGGACTGCTGCAGGGGGCTGGTAAAAGCCCCAGGTGAGTAAAACTCTTTTTTTCCTGGCTTAAGGTTCACTTTAACGATGTAAACAACAATGAAAGAGGCTCCAGATGGCTTAGTCACGCCCAGTGTATTCGCTGTTACACCTTGGAGAGAAGGCTTCAGAATTCAGAAGAGGGGATACCTACTAGGGGCCTTGCTTTAGAAGTCCAAAACATAGCTGTGCACACCATAACTGCTCTCAAATCCTTTATATTACACTGCTGCTTAATATTTTGAATTATTTCTAATGAATTAGTACCAGATTTGGATTTTAAGTAAAAAGTAAGGGTGCAAACACACATGCAATTTTGATTTTCCAATCAGTGAGCAATTTTACCCCCTCCATGTAGAATAAGGGCCAACAGATTTTGAATACTAGGAAAAGTGTATTGTGTAAACTTTCATTCTACATGGAAAATGTAAAATTAGCCAATCATTTGCCTATTCAAAACTGGATGTATGTATCAGGCTGGAGCCCTCCAGCAATGGGACCCTTTGAATATACAAAGAGCTTGGTGAATATATTTTGCCTCTTCATGCTACTGTGCATGCGCGGACCATCCTCATACACAAATGGAAGCATGGCCATGAAGACAACGTGGGTCCCGGGCAGCAGCGGTGGGCTCATGGAGGATCTGGGAGGGCTCTGCAGCATCCAGAGGTTTCCTTCTACTTAGGCAAGTTTTTAGGGAACACCTTTCTCCTCACAAAATTTGTTTAAAGCAAACCTATGACAAAAAAAATAAGTTAGATACTTACCCGAGGGCTGGTTCACACCGAATATCGCCATGATTTTTCACAATCGTTCCCAACTCGATGCATGAAGCGGTTTTGTGATCACAAACACTGCACTGTGAATGCTTCCATAGGGAATCCCTGCACTAGCGATTTGCCGATCACCGATGATCAGAAGTCGCAGCACAAACGCCGCAGAATCACGAGCACTATCAGGCTTCACAGAATAAGGTAATTTAGCCCTCCATGGGCTGAAAGTGAACCTGAGCTGGCTACAAATAGAAAAGTGTGATAGTTACCTAAGAAGAGGGAAGCATCTGGATACTGTTGAGGCTTCCCATGCCCTCCTTACTTGGACATCAGGGCCACATTCCTCTTCTAGCACAAGTGCAAGAGTTGCACCTGCACAAGCATGGCCGCGCCTGTGCAGTAGCACAAGCAGCTCCAGCTTACAGCGTGGGCACAGTATGGTGGCCTCCATGTCCAGAGTTTCACCCTGGGTACTCTTCAAAGAAAACCTAAGGCAGATACTAATGAAATAAAAATACCTACGAATAGAGAAGACCCAACAGCGGCTTCCCGTTTCCTCTTCGAGACCACCACTACTGCCCAGGACATTCTGGAGGTTTGCGCTCCCTGCTGTACACGAGCGCGGCCATACCGGGCCTGTGTGCACAGTAGCACGGAACCGCCTGTAGTCAAACCGCTCCATTTTACTTTACATGCAAGGCTGTACTTTGCAGGGACGGTACGGCCACTCGTACATGACGGTGAGAATCGCAACGAAAAACAACATCTGACAAGCTCGTCGGATACATTCCAAAAGGTCCAGCAGGGGGGCAAGGGTACGGGGAGACACTAGATGATCCAGAGGTTTCCCTGTTCATAGGTAAGTATCAATCTTAGCACCTGCCTCTGGTATATTTTAATTATCTTCCCAAGATTTAGCGGAGCTTTAAAGAAAACCTGTAAGCCTCTAGATCCTAACGATGCTTCCTCTGTCCTCCAGTGTACCGGCAATACATTCCTGTGACCCTCTAACAGCGGCGAGGTAAATACTAGACACACTAGCGGCTCTTCAGGCTAAGGCGAAAATAGCCAAGCCTGATCGTATCCGCTCTACTGCGCAGTGGCAAGTCCTTTGCGCCTGTGCAATAGAGTGGATCGATCAGGCTCGGCTATATCCACCTTTGCACAAATGAAGAGCCGCTAGTGCAGCTGCGCAGGATTGCGGTAGGTGAATATTGCAGCGTCTGCGCAGTCCTTGCCAAGGGACTTCGGCCGAGCCAGCGCTGGATTCCCCCAAGCTTCAGAGGATGGGGAAGCCTCATTGGGACCCTGAGGCTTCCCTCTCCTGAGGTAAGTATCCCCCCCCCCAGAGTTTTTTGTTAGTGTCTCTTTAAATCGACTCAGAAATGAATTAAAATAATAGGATTTATACATACCTGGGGCTTCTTCCAGCCCCATCCGCATGGATCGCTCCCATGCCGCCGTCCTCAGCCATCTCTATCGCCGGTACCGGGTCCCGTAACTTCAACCAGTCAGGGCCAGTCGACGCAAGCGCAGTGCATTTCCTACGTACTGCACAGGCGCATGCATAAGGCAGGCGCCTGAGAGACAGAGGAAGACACTCCGCATGCGTAAAACTGGCCACGACTGGCCCAAGTTAGAGACCCGGTACTGGCGATAGAGATGGCTGAGGACGGCAGCATGAGAGCGATCCATGCGGATGGGGCTGGAAGAAGACCCAGGTATGTATAAATCTATTATTTTAATTCATCTCTGAGTCTCTTTAAGAGGCGTAACAATATTTCAAAAGGAAATAATAGGCATATTATGATGTCCAACTAATAATTTCATCCTAACATCTTATACAGCTTGCAGCTCAAACTTTGACTTAATAGAGATATAAGGGAACTTAGTGGAGTAATTTGAAACCTCACCCTCCCTACCATTGACTCCCATCCCCAGGAACCCAGCCATATTGACTATGAAGATGGTGATAACTGCACACAGGAAAGGCTGTCACAGCACACAGATCCATGCCAAGACTGGGTTGAAGATGAGCTGATCATGCAGAGCTTTACCTTCAAGCGGACCTCATAGGTAGTGAACCGGGTACGGCCCACGCCGACAGTCTGCGGGTTGCTCACGTCGATCTCCAGGAAATTGCTGGGCGGCCCGTAAGCATCGTTCAGATTCTGTGGTTTGCTAAGCAAGCGGCGAGTGTCAGCTACAGTGTCTGCCATGTCTCCCAGCGGAGAACCAGGCGAAAAGCTGACCAAGCAGACCAAATTCCGTCCTGTCTGATGAGCTGCCGGAAGTGGTCGATGTGACCTGTCAGGTGACAGGGAGGAAGGCGCGCCCACGAGCTCAAGAAAGAAGCGTGAGCGCGCGCCCAGAGCGGCGCAGGCGTGGTGGAAGGTCCCTGTCACGAGGTTTGACTTGCTAATGGATTGTGGACGACCTCGGATACGCATTCGGGAGGGCTGGTTTGTCGGGTGTACAGGAATCCAGCAAAAATGCAGCAAGCTCTTAGAACAGGCAGCCAAGTCCATGATGAAAAAGGATGACACAAGGACTTATTGTTCTGGACAACTGTACCTATTTAATTTTTGCTATTTGATAAGCCTCCAAGTTAGTACACAGTGCTCAGTTGTTGCAGAATAATTCTGCATGTTAATTCACTGTCCATACAATTCTATGGACCTATTCACAGTACTGTGTTGTAATGTATTGTACAGTGACCAGAGATCCCGGTTTACCTGGGACCCGTTTCAGAATTATTACGGTGTAGTGAAAAATTTTGCTACCCATCATATTTTGCAACTTGCCATAGAGGACAGTGTATGACTGCGTAGGCGTGGCTCCTCTCTGGTAACACGCCTGTAATTTTAGCTAGAAGGGGGATTGTTCCCTCGAGGGGGGGGGGGGGGGTTATTAGTTGAGCAAAAGAGGGGGGATTGTTCCCTCGGGGGGGGGGGGGGGTTTATTAGTTGAGCAAGAGGGGGGATTGTTCCCTCAGGGGGGGGGGGTTATTAGTTGAGCAAGAGGGGGGATTGTTCCCTCCAGGGGGGGTTATTAGTTGAGCAAGAGGGGAGGGTTCTGTGTGAGAATAGGGTTTGGTTGGGTTGCATTTTCTGATACAGATAGGTTAAAGTCAATGGTTAGGTTGCACTTTCTGATAGCTATACCTATAAATAAATGCAACCGGTTGCAAAATCTGATAAAGTTGCAAAAAATTTCACCACAGCGGCACCGGGCAGTTTGGAGCTTTCCTTGCTGCAGCTAAACATCAGCAGCGTTAAATACTATTCCCCCTCCAAGTTCTAGTAATTCGGGGTCTTGCAACCGTCAGAGCCCCGAATTTCGGTTATGCGGGGTGGCATAGCATTGCTGCAAACAAAATTAACTGATCCGGAGAATTAGGTTCCCCATCCCCTGCACAAATATGTCCCAGCTATATCGGACTCAGTGGCCACACAATTGGCCCATGCTCAGTGTCTGCCTCCTGAAAACATTGGCCTGCCCACAGATCAGAGACATAACGGGGGACAAGGGGCCACTCTGACTACCCGTCTTTTTTCTTTTATGCCCCACTTACATGTGTGGAGATTTTGTCTAATTATATTTGGGGGGAGGGCGGGTACAATGCTTTAGGACAGAAGATGGGAAGTTCGGATCTTTTCAATGATCCGGATGATTCGAATCGGATCATTGAAAAGATCCGGATCTTTGATCCGAATCTCGGATCATTTTACTACGGAAGCATTCGGGGGTGAAATGACTAGCAGGACAGGAGAAGGGGGGGGGGGGGGGGGTGGACACACAGAGAAGGGGAGAAGATGGACAGAGGGCAGGGAGTGGACAGAGAAGGGAGGAGGGATGAGCAGAGAGCAGAAATGTTTGTTTGCACACAATATCCACATGCTGCAATCATATACTTTACATATATTTCACCTACATGTTCATCTGTACACTGTCTTTGAATGTAAAGTAGCACAGTGGAAGAAAGCATTCCCAGAAGATCAGGGCCGGATTTCCCAGAAGCCCCAGGAGCCTATAGGCACAGAAGTTTTGGCGCCCTAAGCTCCGCCCTCAGCACATGCCATACACCCTCTTTTTGACTCGAAGAATTTCCGTCCCTCCAACCCCTAATAAGCAAGGCCAGTGTAAAGTTTAATCCCCAGAAACTATGGGGGGAAGTGGGGGTGTTGCTTCTTTTCCACCATGTAAATAGCAGAGCACAAATACCTTTTCAAAGTTTGAGTTCTCTGCTCTCCTGTTCACTATATCCATTCAGCATGCAGCAATGTTCCTACATAGGCTCCCAGTGTCACATGATATGTATTTGGGACCCTGATGGAGAAACGCAGCTGCTCCCTGAATGGCGGCAGTGAAGAAAAGACAAGAGGACCTAGAGTTGGTATTTATGCTTTGCTACTTGGATGTGGGGAAAGAGATGGGCACCCTCAGTTATCAGGCCCCTTTGTAGTCGCAGGAATAGTGGGTGCTATAAATTCATCATTGCCTGTCTGCGAGCTAGTAACACCTGCTGCTTATTAAACCTGACTGTGACCTAGGCAACAATCCCTCACCTGTCTTTAGAAAGTACAGGGTGGTGCATGAAAGACCAACCCAACTGCCTGTCATGAGTGTGGGTATACAAGCAAACGCTGGCTGGTCTGTACCTGTGCGCCTCTTTCCTGTTATTATTGAAGCCTGTATTGGCTGCATTTGCATATGAGAACGCACAGCA
Source organism: Hyperolius riggenbachi (assembly GCF_040937935.1). NCBI lineage: Eukaryota > Metazoa > Chordata > Amphibia > Anura > Hyperoliidae > Hyperolius > Hyperolius riggenbachi. The sequence goes on from NC_090649.1 coordinate 272,394,427, forward strand.
TACAGCAGCAAATACAGGCGTCACAAGCTTCAAGAAAGTCGGATTGGGCCACACACAACTGGGATTAAGCGAGACGTGCTCGGGGACCGGCCAGCGTCTGCCCGTTAACTTGCACATGTGACAGGTAGCAGGGCCGGTCTTTTGCACCACCCTATATATAGCCCGCATGCAGCCTAGACAAGCCATCCCCCCCTCCCCCCCATTAAGCCTACCTCCTAGGGACTCTCCCCTCCCACACTTAACTGAGGAAAAAAAATGGCCAGTTACTTACCTGGGGCTTCTTTCAGTCCCTGGTCCCTCACCATCATTCAGCACTGTGACGTTTCTCTGCTGTCCATCTATGAAAGCTGGGCAGGTCGCCCAGTCGCTGGCTACCACACATGCATGGAACTAACCTCCCTGATTGTGCACCCATAGCCGGGATCGACCCTGTACGGGCCAGAGTGGCTGAACGGGGCAGTGCAGAATGACAGCGAGGACCAAGAAGGACTTAAGAGGTTGGAAAAAGCCCCAAGTAACTGGCCTCTTTTTATTTTATTTTTTTTTCTTTACAGTGAGAGGACATCCGAGGTGAACATCAAAATCTATTTTTTACTCACCTGGGGCTTTTTCCAGCCCTGAAGAGCAGTCTCAGTCCCTCTCCACAGCCCGGGCCTCCTAGGTGTCCCTGTTGGCCATCCGCAATTATGCCGACCTGCTGGCGGGTCAGATCTTCTGCGTCCACGTCATCTGACGCACACTGCGCCTGCGCACAACTACTGTACGGGCGCAGTACGCGCCAGATGACATGGACATGAGGGCACGAGTGTCCGCGCAGGTGTAGAAGAGCTGACCCGCCGGCAGGTCACGATCCTTACAGCTAGCCAGCAGGGACACCTAGGAGGACAGAGACTGTGGAGAGGGACTGAGACTGCTCTTCAGGGCTGGAAGAAGCCCCAGGTGAGTAAAAAATAGATTTTGATGTTCACTTCGGAAGTACTTTAAAGTTTCCTTTAAAAACACATACACACACACACTCTGAGACACACATACTGACACATACACACTCTGAGACACACATACTGACACACACTCTGAGCCACTCACACTGGCACACACTGATACATACACACTCTGAGACACACATACTGACACACACTCTGAGCCACTCACACAGAGCCACTCACACTGGCACACACTGACACATACACACTCTGAGACACACATACTGACACACACTCTGAGCCACTCACACAAAACCACTCACACTGGCACACACTGATACATACACACTCTGAGACACACATACTGATACACACTCTGAGCCACTCACACAGAGCCACTCACACTGACACACACACACTCTGAGACACACATACTGACACACAATCTGAGCCACTCACACAGAGCCTCACACAGAGCCACACACACTGACACATACACACACACTGAACCACACACACTGACACATACACATACACTGAGACACACATACTGACACACACCCTGAGCCACTGACACATACACTGACACATACACACAATCTGAGACAATCTGAGACACACATTGACACATACACACAGACACACTCTGAGACACACACTGACGCATATACACTCTGAGACACACACTGACACAGACACGTCTGAGACACACACTGACACATACATGCATTCATTCACACATACATACACTCTCCCTCCCTGCAGACAATCCAGCAGCTAGCTAAGTAAAGTTGAAGAAATACTACACCACGTGCAGCTTTGAACTTCCTTCCCAGCGGCAGCAGGTTACGATCTCCCTCCTGGAACCACTGAAGCACGAAGCTGCCCTTTTCAAGCTTGAAGAAGGACACTCCGAATTCCAGGGAGGGAGACAACAGCATCCTCTACTATGTCTAAGCAAACATACTAAATTACCTATCTCCGAGTCCCGACAGCTGAAGTCCGAAGTGTGCGCGCCCCACCCCCTTCCCCAGTCGCAGGGGTCAGATGCACTGCAGTGACTGATGATGAGTAGGAACACAGCAGGCGGATATAGAGCGGGTCGGAAGTACTGGGTGGCTGAGCGCAGTTGTAACCAGCGGGCCTATGCAGATTGACGCAAGAGCGCTGCCAATGCCATTGCGTGTAGGACTGTTGCAATTGAAAAGATAAGTGATGCACTACTACCCTGCTGCCTTTGAAGCACATGGCGCCTGTAGGCACGTGCCTACAGTGCCTAGTGGTAAATCTGGCCCTGCAGAAGATAAGTGCAGCTGTTTAGTGCCGAGTGCAGGAGGATCATATTGCACAGCAATCATAGTGCCTGCAAAGTTACTGAGCTGTGCTGAGCTGAGCCAAAAGCTTCCAATGTGTTCACTGTGCACAACTACGAACAGACAGCCTGTAATGAGCAGCACGTTATAGCCAGTATGTGTGCTCTACACATATCTGGCAGTGGCACCCATGTCCCCTCTCTCAGCTACCTGTCCCTGGCTCCCCTCCAACAGAGCGATCCATCTCTGCTCTGCTTCCAGGACCCCGCTGCCCGCTGAGAGGGGGGCGTGTCGCTCCTGGCCCCGCCCCTTTTGCGATCCGAATCACTCATTTTGATGATTCGACTAACAAAAGAGATTCGGATCAAAGATCCGAATCGTTCATGATCCGGACAACACTAATTCTCAAGCCCACCGCTAGTGTGCAAGGACCCTCTAAACAAGCGCTGTATCTAATTTGGTCTTGTGGCCGCACTCCTGTACGTGTACAAGTGCTGATGTACTGCGTATGAACGAGTACATTCCCCACATATGCAGTAGCATAAAGCGCTTAAGCATGAGCAGATTTGTGGTACTGTGGAAGTGCGGACCATACTCACACATGCAGGTGTCTCTCAAAATTATTTGTGAATGTTTTATTTGTGTCATGAATTTATTAGAATGCCTCTAATGCTGCTTTGTAAAAATGATATGTATCAGGAACTGGCCCCACAGCACACCTACAGACATGGGTCCTGGTGGGGAGGAGGAACAGCCAAATTTAAGCTAAAACACAGCTGTTGCCCTCAACCACACTCTGCAAGACTCGACCACCACTAGCAGTTGTCTGTGACGATACTGCTAGACACCATACACACACAGATTCCTGTCCCGAAGGAGATTTGTCTATGGCATTTATGACAATTTCATGCACTGCTGTCAAGCTGCATGCACTTAGGCAGGTGTTCATGTATCCTTGGTCAGCCACGAGCTTTAGGCCAAAACTACAGGAACATCACACACGCAATGCAATCTCATGTGGTAGCAATTAACAATCTGAGCATACAATACGGAACTGAACTGTAATACAATACACTGCAGTCTAAGGTTCAGTCCACACTAGGCACATTTGCAGAACGCAATCCGTGGCCCGGGCTCTGGTTTTCTAAAATATGCTGCCCTTTTGCAGCATATGTTTCAGATCCGTTTGTGTTTGTCTGTGGGTGAGAAGGGGGCTGCCATGCTGGAGGGGGTAGCAGGTAGGAAGAGGGGCAGGGTAGGACCCCCCCTCCCTCACCTGGGACCCCCCTTCCCTGCTCCCCCTCCAGCTAGTTTCTTTTAAAATCAATTCAGCGGGGAACTTACTCACTTTCTTGTTCCACTGCTCGCAGCATCACTTCCTGCAATGCCGCCCAATGAAGTACAGAGGGCGGCATTGCAGAAAGTGACGCAGCGAGCAGTGGAACGCAAGGAAGTGAGTGAGTTCCCACTCGCTGCCCAATTGATTTTAAAATAAACTAGCTGGAGGGGGAACAAGGAAGGGGGGGTCCCAGTTGAGGGAGGGGGGTCCAATCCCCCACCCTGTCGCTGTGCCCGCTGCCCCCCTTCCTGCCTTGCTACCCCCTCCAGCATGGTGGTCCCCGAACCCACCCACAGACAGGGCTGTAGAGGGAGATACATTTTACATTGGTTTTCAATACCCCGTGTGTATCCAGAGTCTGTGAAAACCCTGCAAATCTGGACGCTCCATTCAGTTTTCAAAAGTGGATCGCCCACGGATCAATTTTTGAAGTGGGTGAAGACGGCCGTGATTTTTAACATTTGTATCCGTAGCTCCGGTTTTGGTCAGGGACCAAAAACGGAGCCACGGAAACGTGTTTAAAACAAATGTGAACCGAGCCTAACTCTAGGAGATGTCAATTCTCTATTTAGTACATAGAAGGCCACTTATTAAATAAATATTTAATATTCCAAAAAGTGGGACAAATGCAGAAAAAAATTATAAAAATACTCACAAAAACAAAGTAAGAATGTGTGAGAAAACGCGGAAAAGCCGCCGCGTGTACTCAGAACAAGGCGGCTGGTTCCGCGTCCAACGCGGCAGTTTGCATGCGTAGGCCTACATCCAGCAGTATGGCCAAACGCGGAGAAACCGCCGCATGCCTTGATAGCGGTGCGGCGGATTCCACGTCCAGCACGGCGGGTGCTTTACAAAACATGTCTGGTGTGGCTGGGACTGATAGTCCACACAGGTTCAGAAGGACGCGCGCGCTGAGAGGCAGAACTTTTATGACAGCCAGATGGGAGTCGGCTGACGATCCAACCACTTCTCATTGGTCCAGCACTTAGGGGAGGCGCTGGAGAGCGCTTTGCTATATATACTGGGTGCTGGTCATTCTCTGGTTGTCTGCCGTTGCGATCACTACGTGGAAGCACTCAGACCTTACTGTCAGAATCTGTGTTATCATTCTGTTATACTTGAGACTAGTTCCAGGGTGTTGATGATCAAGGATCTCACACCCAAAGATTAGGAATCTGTGTTATCATTCTGTTATACTTCAGACTAGTTCCAGGGTGTTGATGATCAAGGACTTCACACCCAAAGATTAGGGACTTGTTGTAACTATTGTGGAATCGTCTCCGTGGTCAGCGCACCAGACGTGCGCTGACGCGGCGGATTTCCTCCACAAGCGTATTATTGCGGACACCCAGGCTAGGTGCTATGCACCCGCCGAGGGCAATTCCCACCGGCAGATGGCGCTGTGGAGTGCAGGTGAACACAGCCGCTGCACAGCCACAGATGCCAATGGGAATTGTACAGATCCGGGACAAGGTACAGTCAGGCAGGGCTGGATAGCCCACAGGGAACAGAGCAAAGGGACAGAACCAATGTGTGCCCACCAAATTAGTCGCCACCCAGCGACGGCGAACACACAACGGCGGAAACGAAGTAGGAAACGCAATCGCAAGAATGGCGATTGCCAATAGCGACACAAGACTGAGCAGGACAGAGCACAAGGGTAGCAAAGGCACAGCAAATCATACAAAGAGAAAGATAAAGAAAATAACAAATGCTAGCTGAACGCGAACACCGCACTCATTCGCAACAGTGCACGCGTTCGTGCGCGGTCTCCGCGTGTTACGCACAACAGAGACAAGCACGCCTAACTAACCAAAGACAGACAAACACGAAACAGAGAACGCGAGCGCTTGCTTAACGGTTACCTCACCGAGCCTACAGCAAGCGTTTCGAATCAGACAAGACAGACACACGAAAACAGGGACAAGCGAGAGATAGGATCCACAGTACTAGCGAAAAGTGGCTAGCGCGATCCAGGTACAGAGTAGCAGAACAGAAGGATCCCCAGCGCTAGCGAAAAGTGGCTAGCGCGATCCCAGAAGACAGAACAGAAGGATCCCCAGCGCTAGCGAAAAGTAGCTAGCGCGATCCCAGAAGACAGAACAGAAGGATCCCCAGCGCTAGCGAAAAGTAGCTAGCGCGATCCCAGGAGACAGAGTAACAGAACAGAAGGATCCCCAGCACTAGCGAAAAGTGGCTAGCACGATCCCAGGAGACAGAACAGAAGGATCCCCAGCACTAGCGCTAGGGCGAGTGCGATCCAAACACACGGCAGACAGAACAGATGAGGTAGGCAGAAACAACCGCTGTTCCAACCTACACTCCAGACTCAATCAGAAGGATCCACAGCCGCTAACGCTAGGGCTTGTGCGATCCAAACACAAGACAGACGGAACAGGCAAAACAGATAATACAACCTGACTGGGCTAGAAGGGGAGCCTAAAGCAACCCCCAGGAATTAACTATACTAGATAGCAATGGCTGACACTCCAGCAGTGTCCATCAGGAACAGACCATGGAAGGGAAATGTCCAGCAAAGCATTCTGGGAGCAGAATGCTTTTATAGTGCCAGTCATCAAAAGAAGGCAGGTAAGGGATTTGCATGACTAATGTATGCAAATCCCTCAGCAACACAAGCTGCACAACTGACAGAAGGTCTCCTTTCCAGAGTCCTGCAGCAAGCAAACCTAAACAATGATCAAAAGGCTGCCTGCCTGCGCAGGCAGCTGAGCAGATTCTCACACTTGTGTTACCATTCTGTTATACTTCAGACTAGTTCCAGGGTGTTGATGATCACGGAGCTCACACCCAAGACTAGGCATTGTTTATTATCTGTTATGACCTTCTGCTTTTCTGACCACTCTTCTGTTCACTGATTTGGTACTTCGCTATATCTGATACTCTGTTGCCAAACCCTGCTTGCCATAGGATTACCAAATCAGCCTCCTGTCTTTGTACCCTGTATGTCAGTATGTTGCCGACCTGGCTTGTCCGACCTTGAGAGCTATCTCCCCAGTTGAGAGATAGTTCACAGATCAGTTAGTGGCATCCTTCTATTGGTGTCACTCACGCTCTGGTCTTTCCCTCTGCCAGTCTGACTCCTCCCCACGGGAGAGTCTCAGACTATGGAAGGATACTACTCCAGCAGTATTCCTTACTGCCTTGTACCTGTCCTCCTGGTATTGTTCTCAAAGTATTACTGTTGCACCAAACACTCATATCTCTCAGGTGTCCAGAGGTTAGTAATGTATCTGATTATCGGTGATACTGCAGATCATCAATAATCGGGTATATATCTGTATTCTTGGTGATACTGCAGATCACCAATAATCAGACCCTCTCTGTGTTACACCGATCATTACAGAACGGCAGACCCAAAAAATGCAAATGGACGCACTCACCAGCCGTCTGGGCACACTTACCACTTCGGTGGAAAACATCAATATTGTGCTGGGCAGTCACCAGACGGTAATGGACACTTTGTCTGGATCTTTACAAACGCTCCAGACGGCTGTGAAGGATATGCGATCTCCTCTTAGCACAGACATACGTATGCCTGTACCTGAAAAATTTTCTGGTCACAGATCTGACTTCCGAAATTTTAGAAGTAGAGTGTTATCATACTTTGAGTTAAGACCTAATTCTTCAGGAACTGTGGCCCAAAGGGTTACCTTTATTAAAACCTTGTTATCTGGCGATTCTCAGACCTGGGCGTATAGCCTTCCCACCAGTCATCAGGCCCTGACCTCTTTAGAGGAATTTTTTAAAGCTATGGCTATAATTTATGACGATCCAGACATTGCCTCGACTTCTGAACGGAAGCTCAAACTTTTACGTCAAGGCAAGAGTCCGGTTGAAGATTATGCTGCTGAATTTAGGAGATGGTCAGTATCGGCCAGGTGGGACACATTTGCCCTTTTAGATTGTTTTTTATCAGGGTTGTCAGACGAGGTCTCTGATCTTATGTTAAGTCAGCCGGAACCTAAGTCCATCGATGAAGCTATTTCATCAGCCATCAGGATAGATCGCCGGTTGCGATATCAGAGACAGACACGGGGTAAAAATCATGTAAGAATGGTGTCCCACGCTGCTCCCCCAGTAACTCCACTTCCTCCCGCTTCACCTCCACCAGAACCAATGCAGATTGGTCGGTCAAAGTTGTCTCAAGTGGAGCGGAAACGCAGAATCTCAGAGCGTCTCTGTCTTTATTGTGCAGAGGGGGGTCATAGAGTACAGAATTGCCCTAAGAAGTCGGGAAACGCTACTGCCTAGGTGTAGTCGGGGGTAATACCCTAGGCAAGCAATTGTTACCCCTAGATCATAAACGTTTGCTTCTTCCCTGTACCATTTCATGGGGAGATAGGTCTGAGGTCACTGAAGCCTTCATTGACTCAGGGTCAGCAGCAAATTTTATGGATTTTGAATTTGCAAAAAAATTGGGTATTCCGGTCACCCCGGTAGAACCTCAGATACAGGTTACTGCAGTAGATGTTTCCCCTCTGCAGAGTAACAGTCCTCTGTCACGGACTCCAGAAGTAGGGGTCGCTATTGGGGTGTTGCATAGGGAAAATTTGTTTTTTTTTGTGTTACGTATGACAACCTCCACAATCATTCTTGGCATGTCTTGGTTACAACTTCACTCACCACAGATTAACTGGGCGACTGGTCAGCTAACGAGCTGGTCTTCCCAGTGTTTTTGGGTGAGACCAAGATTCATGTGGAAGGATTGCCAGATCAGTATTCTGAGTTTGCGGACGTGTTTTGTCCTAATTCGGCCGATAAACTTCCTCCACACCGCCCTTTCGATTGTCCGATTGATCTCCGGTCTGGTTGTATGCCCCCTAGAGGTCATCTCTACAATTTATCTGGGCCCGAAAAGTTGGCCATGCAGGAATACATCCGTGAAAACTAAGCTAAAGGGTTCATTCGCCCTTCCCGGTCGCCTGCCGGTGCAAGTTTCTTTTTTGTTAAGAAAAAAGACGGAGGCCTTCGGCCGTGCATTGATTACCAGGGCCTGAATAAAATCACAGTAAGAAATCGCTATCCATTGCCTTTGATAGACGATTTGTTTACTCAGGTCACCAATGCTAAGATTTTCTCAAAATTGAATTTGCGGGGTGCATACAACCTGGTACGGATCAGAGAGGGCGATGAGTGGAAGATGGCCTTTAACACACCCGATGGGCACTACGAGTACCTGGTGATGCCCTTCGGGTTGTGTAACGCCCCGGCCGTCTTTCAGGAACTCATTAATGAGGTGTTCAGAGAGGTGTTGGGCAAATTTGTTCTGGTATATTTGGATGATATACTAATCTTCTCAGACAACCTCTCGGAGCATAGGGATCATGTCAGGTTTGTGTTGCACAAGCTAAGACAAAACATGTTATACACCAAATTGGAGAAATGCATTTTTGAGGCAACATCTGTCACCTTTCTGGGGTACATTATTTCTACCTCGGGCCTTTCTATGGACCCTGCCAAGGTCTCTGCTGTTCTGGAGTTGCCTCAGCCTGTGGGTCTGAAGGCTCTCCAGAGATTCTTAGGATTTGCTAACTACTATAGAAGGTTCATAAAGGGGTACTCCACAGTCATCGCACCCCCTTACCAGTCTCACAAAGAAAGGGGCAGATAATAACCACTGGTCCTCCGAGGCCCTTGCTGCTTTCTCCACCCTGAAGGAATTGTTTTGTACTGCACCCATTTTGTCAGGAACCTTGTATTGCCACTTTCTGCCTGCTGGTGGCAACATGGAACAGGACTGTCCTGGACTTCTTTTATTCCACCAGCAGAGGGCTCTGGGGACTTTGAATTGTCCTGAACCTCCACCATCCACCAGCAGGGGGCCTGTGAATACTATTTTAAGGACTTGCAGTTCCTTGTTTGGCCTCCGGGTGGTTTCAAGTGAACTCTCACCACCAGCTGCATCCTGTTTGCTATCACATGGACTATTTAAGGACTGCCTCTTCCCCCTGCTAATCGCCAGAACTTTATGTTCCCAGGTCTGAGTTCTGGACACCCTGGTTCCTGTTCCTTGCCCTGATTCCTATGTATGCCTTCCTGTTGCCAAACCTGTTTATGCTGTCTGAGACCTTGCTTTTGTCTAATCCCTGGTACTGTGCTTTCTGATAACCTGTTGCTGACTTTGCTCTCCTGTTTGACTCTGATATTCTGCCTGATCCCTGTCTGTACTGCGATTGTGAATATATTTCCTGTATATATTATTGTGCACTTTAGATAGATAGATAGATAGATAGATAGATAGATAGATAGTCAGGTGTTACATATATTTGTCACTGCTTCCTGGGTTATTCGTATATATTGTGTGCTGTAAATATGTTTGTGTGATATTTGCATTACGCTTGCATGTATGCTTGCTCTATTGCATTTGCAATAAATCATTATTTTTGCACCTTAATTCCTGGTTCCAGTGTCTGTGTACTGCAAACTGTGGTCAAACCCTGTTTCTCCGCTCAGGCCCCTGACAGAAAGTTCTGGCGATTAGCAGGGGGAAGAGGCAGTCCTTAAATAGTCCATGTGATAGCAAACAGGATGCAGCTGGTGGTGAGAGTTCACTTGAAACCACCCGGAGGCCAAACAAGGAACTGCAAGTCCTTAAAATAGTATTCACAGGCCCCCTGCTGGTGGATGGTGGAGGTTCAGGACAATTCAAAGTCCCCAGAGCCCTCTGCTGGTGGAATAAAAAGTCCAGGACAGTCCTGTTCCATGTTGCCACCAGCAGGCAGAAAGTTGGAATACAAGGTTCCTGACACATTTTAAGACCCGTTGACATCTCCTATCCCTTTATTGTGGAGGTAGATGCCTCAGAGGTTGGGGTAGGGGCTGTGCTGTCTCAGCGTTCTGGGTTGCAGGGAAGGTTACACCCGTGTGCCTTTTTCTCTCTTAGATTTTCACCCGCAGAAAAAAACTACAATATAGGCAACAGGGAGCTCCTAGTCATTAAATTGGCCTTTGAAGAATGGCGTCATTGGCTAGAGGGAGCAGAACATACGATTACAGTTTACACTGATCACAAAAATTTGGAATACATCGAGGGGGCTAAGAGATTGAGTCCCCGACAGGCTCGGTGGTCACTGTTTTTCTCGAGATTCAGATTTATAATCACATATACCCCGGGTAGTAAAAACGTTAAAGCAGACGCTTTATCCAGATGTTTCGAGCCAGAGACAGCACAGCCCTCAGACCCAGAGAATATTCTCCCACAGAAAGTGGTATTGGCAGCCACAGAGACCTGGAGGAACTGGACTGAAACCTTAAGTCCTTTCCAACAGGATGTCCCTGAGGGAAAGCCTGAAGGGGTCATGTTTGTACCGTTGCCATTCCGTCTCCAGATTTTGCAGATGTTCCACTCCCACAAAAATGCTGGACATCCTGGTGCCACCAGAACACAGGACCTTGTTGCTAGGTGTGCATGATGGCCTTCATTGGCAACTGACTGCAAGGAGTATGTGAGAAAATGTGCAGTGTGTGCAAGAAGTAAACCCTCCCGTCAGGCACCTGTGGGAACATTGCAGCCTTTACCCACCCCGAGTGAACCATAGACCCTTTTGTCTATGGATTTTGTGGGCGAACTCCCGAAGTCTGAGGGTATGTCGGTCATTTGGGTGGTAGTCGACAGATTCAGTAAAATGGCCCATTTTGTGCCCCTGAAAGGACTCCCCTCGGCCCAGGAATTGGCCGATCTTTTCGTCCTGCATATTCCGGCTACACGGTATTCCGGAGAATATAGTGTCAGATCGGGGAGTCCAATTTGTTTCCAAATTTTGGAGGGCATTCTGTCATCAGTTGGGCATGGAACTTTCATTTTCGTCGGGCTACCACCCACAGACCAATGGTCAGACCGAGAGAATTAATCAATCTCTGGAACAGTTTTTAAGATGTTATGTGGCGGATGCACAGACTGATTGGGTCAAGTTTTTGCCGTTCGCAGAATTTGCACACAATAATTTGAAAAGCTCTTCTTCTGGATTCTCTCCATTTCAGGTGGTAACAGGAAGGTTGCCTAGGTTCTCCCCATTGCCAGTGGCCTCTACTCCGTTTCCAGCTTTAGAGGCTTGGCAAAAGTCATTTAAAAACATTTGGGGAATGGTAAAAAAAGAATTTAGAGAAGGCTTTCCAGAGTCAGAAAGGACAAGCTGACAAGAAACGTTCCATAGAGTGGAAGTTTCAGCCAGGAGACTTGGTCTGTGTGTCCACTCGTCATTTGGCCCTAAAACAGCCTTCACCCAAGCTAGGACCCAGATTCGTGGGTCCCTTCCCTGTAACCAGGAAAATCAACAATGTTACTTATGCCATTGATCTTCCTGCCAGTATGCGGGGTGTGAGATCATTCCATGTATCCCTGCTTAAGCCAGCAGTGCAGGAAGATTCCACTCCTCCTCCTCCTGTGATGGTGGATGACCAACCTGAGTATGAAGTGGAAAAGATTTTAGACTCACGTATTGTACAGAACTCGGTACAGTATTTGGTTCACTGGAAGGGTTATGGCATTGAGGAAAGAACATGGGTACCTGATTGCCGCATGCATGCGGATGAAATAAAGAAGGAATTCCACACCCTACATCCTGAGAAAACGGGGTAGGAGCTGTCCGGAGTCCACTCCTCAGGAGGGGGGGGGGGTACTGTGAGAAAACGCGGAAAAGCCGCCGCGTGAACTCAGAACAAGGCGGCTGGTTCCGCGTCCAACGCGGCGGTTTGCACGCGTAGGCCTACATGCAGCAGTATGGCCGAACGCGGAGAAACCGCCGCGTGCCTTGATAGCGGTGCGGCGGATTCCGCGTCCAGCATGGCGGGTGCTTTACAAAACATGTCTGGTGTGGCTGGGACTGATAGTCCACACAGGTTCAGAAGGACGCGCGCGCGCGCTGAGAGGCAGAACTTTTATGACAGCCAGAAGGGAGTCAGCTGACCAAGCCGGTCAGCTGACGATCCAACCACTTCTCATTGGTCCAGCACTTAGGGGAGGCGCTGGAGAGCGCTTTGCTATATATACTGGGTGCTGGTCATTCTCTGGTTGTCTGCCGTTGCGATCACTACGTGGAAGCACTCAGACCTTACTGTCAGAATCTGTATTATCATTCTGTTATACTTCAGACTAGTTCCAGGGTGTTGATGATCAAGGACTTCACACCCAAAGATTAGGGACTTGTGTTACCATTCTGTTATACTTCAGACTAGTTCCAGGGTGTTGATGATCACGGAGCTCACACCCAAGACTAGGCATTGTTTGTTTATTATCTGTTATGACCTTCTGCTTTTCTGACCACTCTTCTGTTCACTGATTTGGTACTTCGCTATATCTGATACTCTGTTGCCAAACCCTGCTTGCAATAGGATTACCAAATCAGCCTCCTGTCTTTGTACCTTTTATGTCAGTATGTTGCCGACCTGGCTTGTCCGACCTTGAGAGCTATCTCCCCAGTTGAGAGATAGTTCACAGATCAGTTAGTGGCATCCTTCTATTGGTGTCACTCACGCTCTGGTCCTTCCCTCTGCCAGTCTGACTCCTCCCCACGAGAGAGTCTCAGACTGTGGAAGAATACTACTTTAGCAGTATTCCTTACTGCCTTGTACCTGTCCTCCTGGTATTGTTCTCAAAGTATTACTGTTGCACCAAACACTCATATCTCTCAGGTGTCCAGAGGTTAGTAATGTATCTGATTATCCGTGATACTGCAGATCATCATTAATCGGGTATATATCTGTATTCTTGGTGATACTGCAGATCACCAATAATCAGACCCTCTCTGTGTTACACCGATCGTTACAGAATGGCAAAGACACTGTAAGGATCCCTCCTGTAGTGTATTCTGTCTGTTGCAGTGGAGCTGCAAATGGACAGTTCTGGCTTGTCTGCTTGCATTCGGTTGTGCATTTGCAGTGGGTCTCATTGTCATTTGCGATCGCTCTGCAGTTCTGGGCAGCTCAGGATGCTGTCATCATTCCACCAATGGCTTACTACAGCTGAGCTGCGGCCAGATAGCCCTGGATGTCCTGCATGCATGTTGTTACATGGTTCTGCATGTATTTCTTATGAGGGTTCTTTGCATTCACAGCCAGCTAGCAAATGGTAATCAAACCCGCTCAGGATTGAGTAATTACCATTCAGCTATGTGGAGATTTGCATGCCTGCATCTATTGGTTGATGCTGGCATAAAAGTCTACCTCCCATTTCATACCCCGCCCGTCATAGCGATCACTATGCTGGTCTGCTGGGCAATGTGCTACTCTGTATAGTTCTGTTATTGTAGTTCAATGTGACCTTATTACTTATGCTTTAGCTAGTTCTTGATAAATATATATGCAGACTTCATAATATATATTTATCCGTTAGCTGAGTCGTTTTTTATTTTTTTCTATTATTGTTTATTGCCTAGTTTCCATGCCTGATGGACGTTCACTGCATCCGCGGTGGGTCAGCGAAGTCCATTATCCTGATAGCTTGGATTCTGCCATCACCATGTTGGTGACTGGTAGCATTCCTGCTACTCTAATTCTGGGAACGTAACTATAGGCTGCGGATGCTATTGGTTACGTTCTTTCCTGTAGTTTTGTCTGCGTGGATGCTTACTGGTGACTGTTGTTAGCCTGCTTGCTCTGCTTCTGTGGACGTGACTGTGAGCTGCGGTTGCTACTAGTTACGCTCCAATCTAGTCCTGTCTTGTACCTCTCTGAATGCTTGCTATTGCTAATGCAGCGCAACATCGCACTGCGCTGCCATTGTGTCTTACTTGTCTAGTTACACTCCAATCTATAGTTCTGTCTTGTACCTGTCTGAGTGCTTGCTATCGCAAGGGCAGCGCAACATCGCACTGCGCTGCCATTGTGTCTTATTTGTAGCAATATTGGAAGCCCAGAGCTGCAGTTGCTCTGGGCAGCCTGTGTAGCCTCTTCCATTAAATAGCTACCAGTCTTGTTGCTCGGGGTGGTCAAAGTTTAACCCTCAAGCATTACACTTGTGTTTTGTAAACAGACAGTATTGCTTATGCACACAAGCATTACAGACACACACACGGCTGTGGAATCGGAATCAAGGAGTCGGAGCAATTTTGGGTACCTGGAGTCGGTGATTTCATAAACTGAGGAGTCGAAGTCGGATGAGTTTTGGACAAAATCCACAGCCCTGGTGAGTATTAGACTAAGGAGTCAGAGGCATTTTGGGTACCTGGAGTCGGAGTCGTGATTTCATAAACTGAGGAGTCGGAGTTGGAGTCAGAAGATTTTTGTACCGACTCCACAGCCCTGGACATACAAGACATTTGCTTATAAAATTAAAGGGAATAAACGTTACCCTGCATAATGTCTAATTTTTGGCCGTGGAAGTGTGATAAGTTGTAGCTGATCAGATCAGGGCCCGCTTCTGGCCCAGAAAGACACCTTCGGAAGAAGACACTTACTGCCTCTAAGAGCTGTTTTTTTATAGGAGGTAATGTAACCTGGGGCTATCCATTATTCAAATCCAAAAATAATCCAAGTTCTTCCTATTCTATTAAAAAAAAAAAAAAAAGTGACATCATTTTTGGTACATCCAGTCTTACTTTTACATTTATGCAAATAGCAGAATCTCCTGTGAAAAAGCTTTAATTTAGTAAATTACCTCTTGATAACTACAGGCATGCAGCAAATAGTTTCTGTCTCGACACATCAGTCTATTCAGGTGTTTGCACATGGGACAATAGCTGACTAATGGTCATCTTCCTCATTTGAATAGGTGGCTGGCTAGGTGTTATTTTCAAATGTCACTACAGGCAGGTTTCAAAGGAGTTGCAAATGCATGCCCCCAGCACAGCAGATGGAATATTCCTCACTCTCCACAGGTTATGTAATACAATGCATAACACCCACAGCAGACATAGGGCTTGATTCACAAAGCGGTGCTAACTGTTAGCACGCCTGTGAAAACCCCCTTAGCACGTCTAAACGAGCTTTTCGCGCGTAAAACTTTACGCGCGCACTGCACAGAGCGCAGGGCGCTACGCGCGAAGTGACCATTAAAGCCTATGGGACTTAGCGCGCGCATAGGACTTTGCGCGCAGTACTTAGCGCGCGAACTGATTGAGAAATCCGGTTCTAACCTACTTAGCACCCTGGTTAGCACGTCTAAAGACTTTAGACGTGCTAAGTAGGTTAGCACCGCTTTGTGAATCAAGCCCATAATGTGTTACCAAAATGGATTCCACATAAGGTCACACAAGATAGTTTCCATGTCCTGTATGCCATCACACTGTGTATATCCTTACATCAGCAGCAGATATCTCTCCTTGATTTGTATATATTTCTCAACGTTTATTTGTGTTGGCTTGTAATATAATATCCCCTGCCTGCCTCCTGACATTAGCCCACCCACCCTCTCTAATCCCCCCTGGTCCTCTGCTTGGAGGAAGTAGAAGCGGCAAATATGATCCCTGGCATTGCCAGGAGAAGTCAAGGATGTTGCTGGGGCAGACTGGGACTGTGTAGAGCAGTGTTCCCCAACTCTGTCCTCAAGGCCCACCAACAGTGCATGTTTTGTGGATATCCACACAAGTAATTAATTAGCTCTGCTGAGGCACTAATCTCTTTTTTAAATGTTTGTGGTTTTTTGCAAAACGTACTGTTGGTGGGCCTTGAGGACAGGATTGGGGAACTCTGGTGTAGAGGGTTTCTGCTTGCCAATGAAGCCTAGTTTCAGCCTAAACCTTCCTTTCTCCCAGACAGCACTCAAGGGCTGCATCCTGATGTAGATCCAGGAGATTCTGGGCACGCTCTGCAGGGCCCGAGGCAGCTTTTTGAGGCCTGCAAAGTTCTAGGCTCCAAGTCTGTGGTCAGCGGTTCCAAAGTTTCTCTCATTTTTCCACTAATAGGAATTTTGTGCGATGGACACTAGCAATAGTCCCCAAAACAGTAGGGGATCACATCGCTAGCTGGCATCATGAACTGGATGACATGGAATGAATGTCACCCATAAAGGTGTCTAGAAACAGAGCAGTGATATTAGAACCAAGAATGGAGGACCTGAAATGGAAAGTGGGTCAGCAAGTGCAATAGCAGTGGGGAAGGGGGGGGGGGGGGTACTGGTCAGCTATTGCCATAGAGACCACATTGCTAGCAGGCATCATGAGTTGGGTGCAATGCCACCCAGAAGCTTTACAGATAGCAAACAGCCAGGAGTGGGCCTGTTTGCTCCGCCTCCGTTGCCCCCTCTGCCATAACTCACATCTCCTCCATGCACTTGTGCAAAATGTTTTGCTACATTGGGTATCATTCATAAAGCATTTCTGCATGCGGAAATGCTGAAAACAGCTGAATTTACCGAGCACTTAGCAAAGTGTTTATTCATAAAAGCTGTTTCCGCATGAAAAGCTGACATTCCTGAGCAAAGCCATAAATTACCACCTTGTGCGCTGATTATGTTAACAAATGTCACAATATGTCAATTCATAAAGATTAGACCAAGCGGTATCAGCACGGAGATTACCGCTCCATTTGAAGTAGTGATACCCAGCTCAGCTAATGAGACAGCCCTCCCAGGCAGCAGCAGCAGCAGAGCAAAAAAGGCATTCCAAAATACCAAGGCTGTGTTTAACCCCTTGGGTACCTGTTTTCAGATATATTTCACATCAGAAAGCCTGCATGTGTAACATTTTTTTGAAGTTCCTCTAAGTTGTGGCAATTAAATAGATTGTTTAGAAAGACTAATAGACAGATTCAGCGCAGATTCAGGGCAAGGAGAGGCAGTTTTTAAAAAATGCACGTGTAAAGAGATGCTGGCACTACCTCTTCTATAGTAACGCTGTCTCTGGAGGAGAAAATGTAACAACTAGGCAGCTTCTCATGTTACACAAACATACCGCCAGCCTACCGCCTGCCTAGTTCAGGAAAATACTGAACTTGTATCGCAACTGTAAACATTTTTATGAATGAGCACACAGAAGTCTAAACTACCAATTGCAGTATTTTCCCACACAGATTTTTTTTACCGCACTGCTTTTATGAATGATAGCCATTGGAGATATTTCTGGTCCTCCATGAAGCACCATAGTAATACTCTAGATATGACCCAGTGGTCTGCACCTCACATACTGTACCCGACATGAAGTGCATGAGACAATGTACACAATGGTCTCGATTCATAAAGCATTCCCGCATGCGGAAATGCTGAAAACAGCTCACTTTACCGACCACATAGCAAAACTTGTATTCTTAAAGGCTTTTTCCGCATGAAAAGCCGACATTCCTGAGAAGAACGATAAATCACCGCCTTGTGCGGTGATTATCTTAACAAAAGTAACAAAATGTCAATTCATAAAGATTAGAGGAAGCGGTAGGCGGACGGGGAATACCGCTCCCTCGGATGTGGCGAGAAGCGTGCGGAATACATTGCAGTGAATGGGACAGACCTCCCAAGCAGAAGCAGAGAGAACACCACACGGAGGGACTCAGCCAGCTCCTGTGTTTCTGCAAGGCTCCCGACAGCCTACCGCCTGCCTACAGCGGGAAATTTCCGCTCAGCTATCGCAACTAGCAACATTTTATGAATGCCCACCCTAGAGTCAGAAATACCGAGCGCGGAGTTTCCCCGCACTGATTTACATCACCGAACACTTTTTTATGAATCGAGGCCAATGTATTGGCTATTGCAAATGATAAATTGTCAGATACATTATGTGCTGCCATTTGTAAATGACACCACCAGCCTCCCCCTCTCGTGTACTTGGCAATAGCGGTATGGTGTTGCCTCACAGGGGAAGGAGCCAGTTGTAGAAAGTAAATTCCGTAAAGTGAATTTGGAGGATTTAAAAAGGCTAGGAGAAAGAATAGGCCCTAAGGATGGCACTTTTCTAGATGCAAATCTGTATCCTTCATCTAATACATTTTAAATCCTCTCATCCCCACACAAAACCGTAATATTACGCTTTATAATCTCCATACATGTGACCAATTTGCAATTGGTCAAATTGTTGATCAAGCATGCTCTTGGCAACAACTATTTTTCAGAATTGATAATTATTACAGATGTAATAGCCTCTTAGTTTGACCTATTAATTAATGTGAATAACCCTCAGTTCTAGCCCTCATATCTAACCTAATAAAAGATGGAATAAATATGTATTTATTGTATTTATAAAGCGCCAACATATTATATTAAAATACCTGAATACAAGAAAGACGAGATCATGCAGCACAGTATGAGTACAAGGTAATGCTTAGTCACTGGAGGGGAGCATGGAGATTAGGCAAGTTAGGTTCTGTCACAAGCCTGAATGGAGGAATAGGGTTTTGACCACAGTTTGCAGTATACAGACACTGATCCAAGGAATATGGTGCAAATATAATGTTTTATTGCAAATGCAGGCATACATGCAAACGTAAATGCAATATCATGCAAACCCATGCAGAGGACACAATATATACAAATAACCTGGGAAGCAGTGTCAAATCTATACAACACCTGACTATCTAAGTGCACAATAATATATACAGAAAATATATATACAGGATAATATATTAGCAATCGCAGTACAAAAGGGATCAGGCAGAATATCAGAGTCAGCAGGATAGCAAGGTCAGCAACAGGTTATCAGAAAAGCACAGTACCAGGGATTAGACAAAAGCAAGGTCTCAGTCAGAATAAACAGGTTTGGCAACAGGAAGGCATACATAGGAATCAGGGCAAGGAACAGGAACCAGGGTGTCCAGAACTCAGACCTGGGAACATAAAGTTCTGGCGATTAGCAGGGGGAAGAGGCAGTCCTTAAATAGTCCATGTGATAGCAAACACAGGATGCAGCTGATGGTGAGAGTTCACTTGAACCCACCAGGAGGCCAAACAAGGAACTGCAAGTCCTTATAATAGTATTCACAGGCCCCCTGCTGGTGGATAGTGGAAGTTCAGGACAATGCAAAGTCCTCAGAGCCATCTGCTGGTGGGATGATGTAAGTTCATGACAGTCCTGCTTCATGTCGCCACCAGCAGGCAGAAAGCGGCAACACAAGGTTTCTGACATAACCCCCCCATTAAGGGGCGGCCTCAGGATGCTCCACCACGATTTTATAACCTTACCACCAGGGTCCCAAGAGGTGGCAGGCAGCAAACATCTTCTTGGCAGGATGGACAGTGAATGCCAAAACTGGGTGGGCAGGGAGGGAAACAAAACACAACTTTTAAAACCTTGGATTTCAGGATGCTGGAGTTCCCCAGGCAAGGAGGCAGGTTGGAAATGGGAATTAAAATCAAACAAGGCAGTGGACTGGTAGGCATCAAGCAGAATCCAGAAGACAATAGGACAGCAGATACCAAACCTGGGTGTTCAAGGAGGGCAACTATCCAAGGCAAAACATGTCCAGAACTAGCTGGACAGCAGGTAATTTTGAAGACTGGACAACAGGAAGCAGGAATGTAGCCCGGAGACCAGACAGAGCAACAGATAAAACAGGAGGCTGGAGGACATCAGGCTGGACAGGAGACTGGCAGGCATCAGGCTGGACAGGAGATTGGCAGGCATCAGGCAGAGCGGGAGACTGGACAGGATCAGGCTGAACAGGAAACTGGACAGGATCATCAGGCAGGGGCAGAAGTCTGTGACGGCTGGGCAGCGGCAGAAGTCTGTGACGGCTGGGCAGCGGCAGAAGTCTGTGATGGCTGGGCAGCGGCAGAAGTCTGTAACGGCTGGGCAGCGGCAGAAGTCTGTGACGGCTGGGCAGCAGCAGAAGTCTGTGACGGCAGGGCAGCGGCAGAAGTCTGTGAAGGCTGGACAGCGGCAGAAGTCTGTGAAGGCTGGGCAGCGGCAGAAGTCTGTGAAGGCTGGGCAGCGGCAGAAGTCTATGAAGGCTGGTGTAACGATTGGTGTCAGCAACCAGTGTCACGATCTGTTCCTGCTGGTGACGTTTGTGAACTGTATGGACTTCCTCTGTTCACCAGCAGATGTCCCCTCATTTCAAGAACATTTTACATTCCTCCTGAAGTTCCCTCTGCCCACCAGCAGAGGTCTCTGTATTCAAGAACTGTGTCTCTGCAGCCTTGGAAGAGGTCACATGACCATCCTGCAGAGTATATAAGTCCAGCTACAACAGAACACTGTTGCTAGTTCATTGATGTGGATAGCCCTAGAGCCTGTGTTCTGGTCATTGCTCCTGTTACCTGCTTCCTGATACCTGTTTCCTGTTACCTGTAACCTGTCTGCCTGTTACCTGATTGCTTGATTCCCTGGTTTATGATATTGGCTTTGTCTGACTATTCTTCTGCTCACTGATTGTATTGCTTGATGTCCTGGTATCTGATCTCGGCTTGTTGACTAACCTATTGCCTGCTGCATATGTCCTGCGCTTGGTTGTATATTATCCTGTGTATATATTAGTTAGTTAGCTTAGTTAGACAGGGTTCGGGGTTCACTGTGTGCACACTGTATATATTATTATTGGTTTGTGTATGTCTGATCGCAAGACAATTGCCTGCAATCATATTGCTAGTTGTACAATTCATTTGTATTTATGTTCATGCACCAATTGCAGCATCACTTGTGTATATATCCTGTCCTTGTAAATAAATCATTACTTTATTTCACATTTACCCTGGTTTTGGTCTTCAGTATTTCCACATTAAGTGACAGTCTGCATTCAGTGCAAATCTGCATGCACTGCTCGTTACAGAATGAACTAGCCAAAACAGTCACTAGGAAATACTGAAGGTTCATTTGTTCCAGCCATGGGGTTAAACTGGACTCCGCAGGACATAGATTACTTTGCCATATTTGCAGAGGAGGATAGAAAACACTGTTATAAAGAGTTTTTAGATTACTCTTATGATGAATTGCAGCAATTAATTTCACAAATTAATTATTTTGTGCAGCAAAATATTTTTTCAGTGTCTGATGTACAAGCCCTGCTGCAGATTCTGCAAAGTCTTTTGGTAGCTAAAAATCCAGCTACAACAACCTATTATCAGCCTAATCAACAGATTAAACCAATTAACCCTTTAAGCTATGTTCAGAGTAATCTATCTGCTCCCATTAAAAGTGACTGGGACCCTCCGTTTGGAAAATGGGAAATTGAGTGTCTGTTTAATGATTTGAATGATGATTGGAGGTCTTTTATTAGCTATTATGCTCAAAAAGATGAACAATTTGTTTCCGCATGTATAAAATCTGCAAAAACTTTGGTTGATTTGGGTGTATGCATGCAAAGGTCTGTTTCTCCTTTAATTGATGCATGGGAGAGAGTTCTGTCCACTTACTTTCTTTCTGCTAATATTTCTAATGACCAGCTCACACAGTGCTCAGTGGCTAAGGTTAAACCTGCTTCTAATCACAAATCAGTTCCCCTTCAGACTGCAAAAAGATCTACACCTTGGTTAAAGCAGTATCCAGTTACATACCAAGAGCCTGTTCTCGCTTTGAAAACCGTCAAGAAAGCAAAGAATAAACGGAAATACTTTCCAACCTCATCTATTCACCATTTACTACCTGTTGCACCAGATCCAGGTGGAATCACCTTACAAACTTTGACACAAAAGCCTGCAGAACCTCTCATCCAGCCTGCTGCAGAACCTCTCATCCAGCCTGCTGCAGAACCTCTCATCCAGCCTGCTGCAGAACCTCTCATCCAGCCTGCTGCAGAACCTCTCATCCAGCCTGCTGCAGAACCTCTCATCCAGCCTGCTGCAGAACCTCTCATCCAGCCTGCTGCAGAGCCTCTCATCCAGCCTGCTGCAGACTCTTGCACCCAGCCGCCTGCAGACTCTTGCACCCAGCCGCCTGCAGACTCTTGCACCCAGCCGCCTGCAGACTCTTGCACCCAGCCGCCTGCAGACTCTTGCAACCAGCCGCCTGCAGACTCTTGCACCCAGCCGCCTGCAGACTCTTGCACCCAGCCGCCTGCAGACTCTTGCACCCAGCCGCCTGCAGACTCTTGCACCCAGCCGCCTGCAGATTCTTGCACCAAGCCACCTGCAGAACCTTTCATCCAGCCACCTGCAGAACCTTTCATCCAGCCACCTGCAGAACCTCTCATCCAGCCTCCTGCAGACTGTTGCACCCAGCCTCCTGATGAACTTTGCATACAGCCATCTGCAGAACCTTGTCTCCAGCTTCCTGCAGACTCTTGCTTCCAGCCGCCTGCAGAAACTCTCATCCAGCCGCCTGCAGAAACTCTCATCCAGCCGCCTGCAGAAACTCTCATCCAGCCGCTTGCAGAACCTCTCATCCAGCCTCCTGCAGACTGTTGCACCCAGCCGCCTGATGAACTTTGCATACAGCCATCTGCAGAACCTTGTCTCCAGCTGCCTGCAGACTCTTGCATCCTGCCAGCAGAACTTTGCATCCAGCTTGCAGAAACCTGTATTCAGCTCACAGTCTTCTTACTTTCGGTACAGCAGTGGTTAACTTCATCTCTTCCTGCCAGATCTTTGCAAACTACAATTTCTGACATGTCTACACAGCCTACAGCTCCTGCCAAGTCTGCAAGGGACAGCACTTCGCTCCAGCCACTGCCAACCAGTTTACCAGCCTGTCCAGGTGCATCTTTGCCAACCAGTCCAGCTGCATCTCTGTCACCAGGTCCAGCAGAAAGTTTGCTATCCTGCCCAGCTACATCTTTTCCATCTTGTGCAGCTGCATCTTTGCCAACCAGTCCAGCAGTAAGTTTGCCAGCCCGTCCAGCTGCATCTCTGCCCTCCTGTCCAGCTGCATCTCAGCCATCCTGTCCAGCTGCATCTCTGCCAACAGGTACAGCGGAAGTTTTGCTTCAGCTCGCACAGGCTTTGCGTCAGCCCGCACAGACTTTGCTTCAGCCCGCACAGACTTTGCTTCAGCCCGCACAGACTTTGCTTCAGCCCGCACAGGTTTTGCTCCAGCCCGCACAGGATATGTTTCAGCTTGCACAGACTGTATTGGGGTGTCTACCAACGGTCCAGCCAGGTGCTCAGCCAACGGCCCAGCAAGGTGCTCAGCCAACGGCCCAGCCAAGCGCTCAGCTAATGGTCCAGACTCCTGAAGCCAGCCAGCCTGTTGCCACCCTGCCTGAAGCTTTCCAGCCTGTTGCCACCCTGCCTGAAGCTTTCCAGCCTGTTGCCACCCTGCCTGAAGCTTTCCAGCCTGTTGCCACCCTGCCTGAAGCTTTCCAGCCTGTTGCCACCCTGCCTGAAGCTAGCCAGCCTGTTGCCACCCTGCCTGAAGCTAGCCAGCCTGTTGCCACCCTGCCTGAAGCTAGCCAGCCTGTTGCCACCCTGCCTGAAGCTAGCCAGCCTGTTGCCACCCTGCCTGAAGCTAGCCAGCCTGTTGCCACCCTGCCTGAAGCTAGCCAGCCTGTTGCCACCCTGCCTGAAGCTAGCCAGCCTGTTGCCACCCTGCCTGAAGCTAGCCAGCCTGTTGCTACCTTGTTTGATGCCCACCCTCTAAAGACTTTTGTTGATGCCCACCCTCAGACTTTTGTTGTTCCTCAGCTCCTACAGACTTCTGACAACAAAGCCCAGTTTTGCAGACCTCTGCTAAAGCCAAATCGGTTGTCCTGGTGGAGGTATACTATTGAACTGTTTGGCTGGAGACTTGTTTACATGCTGTCCTTCCTGCTGGTGTCTAGTCCACTGCCCTGCTTGATGACATCTGCTACCTGGTTCTGCCTGCTGCCTTTCCTGATATCTGGTTCCTGGTCCTGCCTGCTTCCGTTTCTGATGACATCTGGTTCCTGGTTCTGCTTGCTGCCTTTCCTGATGACATCCAGTTCCTGGTTCTGCCTGCTGCCCTGCTTGATGACATCTGCTTCCTGGTTCTGCCTGCTGCCTTTCCTGATATCTGGTTCCTGGTCCTGCCTGCTTCCGTTTCTGATGACATCTGGTTCCTGGTTCTGCCTGCTGACGTTCCTGATGACATCTGATTCCTGGTCCTTCCTGATGTTCTTCAGACTGCTGTGCATCTTGCCTTGTTGCCTGACGGTCTCCAGTCTGCTGTCTGCCTTTTCGCCCAATGTTTCTTGGGACCCAGGTGGATGTGAATTGGTAGTCTGGTGGAGCGTCCTGAGGCCGCTCCTCAAGGTGGGGGTACTGTCACGATCTGTTCCTGCTGGTGACGTTTGTGAACTGTATGGACTTCCTCTGTTCACCAGCAGATGTCCCCTCATTTCAAGAACATTTTACATTCCTCCTGAAGTTCCCTCTGCCCACCAGCAGAGGTCTCTGTATTCAAGAACTGTGTCTCTGCAGCCTTGGAAGAGGTCACATGACCATCCTGCAGAGTATATAAGTCCAGCTACAACAGAACACTGTTGCTAGTTCATTGATGTGGATAGCCCTAGAGCCTGTGTTCTGGTCATTGCTCCTGTTACCTGCTTCCTGATACCTGTTTCCTGTTACCTGTAACCTGTCTGCCTGTTACCTGATTGCTTGATTCCCTGGTTTATGATATTGGCTTTGTCTGACTATTCTTCTGCTCACTGATTGTATTGCTTGATGTCCTGGTATCTGATCTCGGCTTGTTGACTAACCTATTGCCTGCTGCATATGTCCTGCGCTTGGTTGTATATTATCCTGTGTATATATTAGTTAGTTAGCTTAGTTAGACAGGGTTCGGGGTTCACTGTGTGCACACTGTATATATTATTATTGGTTTGTGTATGTCTGATCGCAAGACAATTGCCTGCAATCATATTGCTAGTTGTACAATTCATTTGTATTTATGTTCATGCACCAATTGCAGCATCACTTGTGTATATATATCCTGTCCTTGTAAATAAATCATTACTTTATTTCACATTTACCCTGGTTTTGGTCTTCAGTATTTCCACATTAAGTGACAGTCTGCATTCAGTGCAAATCTGCATGCACTGCTCGTTACAACCAGAGAGAGAATCTGATTCTTGGCGATCTGCAGTATCCCCAAGAATACAGATATACCTGATATTTGGGGATCTGCAGAATCGCCAATAATCAAATATGTCTAACCTCTAGACACCTGAGCGTGTAAGTGATTTGGTGCAACAGTAACCTTTGGACCACCGGGGTAGCAGGTGGTCCAATAAGTAGAGAAGACTCTACTGCAGTCAAGGACACCTGGAGAGGGAATCCCTGACTGATAAGGAGCAGTGTCCCCCCTGAAGAGCAGGGGACCCCTGCGGAAAGGCTGGACACCCTGCGGAGGGTGACAGCCAGAAGGTCAGACAGGCCGGGTCGGCAACAGAGTATCAGATACGCAAAGTACCAAATCAGAGATCAGAAGAATAGTCAGGAAAGCTACAGGTCATAACAGATATCAGAACAAGGCCTAGTCTGAGGTGTGAGGTCCGTGATCTCAACACCCTGGAACTATGCTAGAGAACAATACAGATGGTATACAGTATTCCTAGTCTGGGGTGTGAGGGCCGTGATCTCAACACCCTGGAACTATGCTAGAGAATAACACAGATGATATACAGTATTCCTAGTCTGGGGTGTGAGGGCCGTGATCTCAACACCCTGGAGCTATGCTAGAGAATAACACAGATGATATACAGTATTCCTAGTCTGGGGTGTGAGGGCCGTGATCTCAACACCCTGTAACTATGCTAGAGAATAACACAGATGATATACAGTAACTGGCCAAGTGTGGTTTCCCAGGGACTCCTGGTTCCACCACACTGGAGATCTGACTAAGGTCTGAGTGCTAGCACATAAGCATTCGCAACACCAGACAACCAGCAACTGAACAGCAGGAGATATATATAGTAAAGCACCCCACAGCACCGCCCAGCTCCCATCAACCAATCACTAGCCGGACAGGAATCAGCTGACCATCCCGATCAGCTGATCTTCCTCCTATTGGTATAAAGAGCCTGTCTAGCGGCGCGCGCGCAGCTCTCCATCTGTGTGCACTACTAGGTCCAGCTAACCCAGACGCATGTTGTTGCGGGGAACCCGCCGCACTGGACGCGGAATCCGCCGCTTTGCCATCAGAACATGCGGCGGCCCCCACGCCACTCTGCCCCTGGGCACCACCAGTTCCAGACAACCCAGACGCGGACAAACCGCCGCATCAGACGCGGAATCAGCCGCCTTGCTGCCAGAGCATGCGGCGGCTTTTCCGCTGTTTATCACAGCTGGGCAGCGGCAGAAGGCTGGGCAGCAGCAGAAGTCTGTGAAAGCTGGGCAGCGGCAGAAGTCTGCGATGGCTGGGCAGTGGCAGAAGTCTGTGACGGCTGGGCAGCAGCAGATTGCATAACATCAGGCGAAACAGAAGACAGGAAAACTTCAGGCAGGTTAACAGGTTGGGAAGCTTCAGACAGGGCAACAGGCTCAGTAGTTTCAGGCAGGGCAACAGACTGCATAACCTCATGGATCTGGATCTTTGGCTGAGCACATGGCTGAACCGTTGGCTGAGCGCTTGGCTGGACCGTTGGCTGAGATCCTGATACAGTTTGTGCGAGCTGGCACTGAAAATGTGCAGACTGGGCCTGTGCGAGCTGGAACTGAAACTGTGTGGGCAAGATACTAAGTTCTGTAGGCTGTATGCAGGTTTATGTAGCTTGGATGCAAACTTTTGCAGATTGGAGCAAAGTCTCTGTAGGTTGGAAGCGAGGTTCTGCAGACTGAGAGCAAGTCTCTGCAGACATAGACAAAGTCTCTGCAGGCTGGAGGCAATATTCTGCAGACTGGGAGCAAGGTTCTGCAGACTGGATGCAAAGCTCTGCAGACCGTGAGCAGGATTCTGCAGGATGATTTGAAGTCTCTGCAGAAAAACAAATGGCTGGACTGGATTCTGGAGCATACAAAGTCTGCAAGAGTTGTGAGAGGACGGCAAGAGTCTGTATAACACGTGTCACAGGAACATTAACTGAAGGCTGCACCAGACCGGAGTTGGATGGAGGCAGTGCCGGGACAAGGTTTTCCAGCAACAGAGGCTGAGACTCAAAAGTGCGCCCCCCCCCCCCCCCCCGTCACCCCCTCTAGCCACTGCTTTGGCCCAGCTCTGGTAAGCAAGGTATTGCCTTAAGCAGGATATTGGCAAGGTATTGACGTAAAAATGCAAAAACGCATTTTTGGATGTGTTATCTGCATTTTTAAATACGCATAAGTGTAGATTAGCCCTAAGGGCTTATTCACAATACATGCACGAACGCAATTTCCTGCATGCGTTTCTTACAGACTTATGGAATGCGGTACAACACAACATCGGTAGCCTTTACATGTTTGAGCTCAACGGGAAAATACATGTCGTGTGCTAGATGTTTCCTGCTGCATTACAATGCATTGCTAGCAAAAGCTCACTGTGCTGTGAAGCATCTCACACTGTGCAGTGAGTCGTTACTGAAGCAATGCACATAGTGTGAATGAGCCCTCAGGGCTCTTTTCCACTTAGAAATGTGATCACATTCCCACTGTGATCACATTTCTTTCTAATTTCTATGACCATAGTTGAGCTCCTATGCAAAGTAGAGCTTGATCACAACAAAATCTCAGCAGCAGGAGGATGACTACATCTGGGAGAAAATAATGCTTTTGCTATCAGCTAGAGATAGTAAGCAAATAGGTATTCCTTACACTGACAGACCTCCCCCTTCAAGTAAAATAAACACTGAACTTCAAAAGTAAATACATTCCGATGTCAGCAGCTGTTCCGACAAGCTGGGCAGAATAAAGGTTTTGGCTTTCTGATCTGGGACTGTTTCTATCTGCTGCACGATCTCCTGGTGCAGACAGCTACTCTTGTGTGCTCTGTGCTGAACACACACATCTTTTCAAAGCTAGCGCGCCTTACCTCCAGCCAGCGGCAGCTTTCTCCTTCAAGTTGCTAGGCAGCAGCTTTCTCCTTCACTTCCGTGAGAGGAGACGAGCCGGAAGTTGGGGGTGGACAGAAGCCGCGGGCCAATCAGCTGTGCATGTGCAACAACCCGAGACAGCCGTCCCTCCCTCAAAAGCACCCAAACACCAGCTACATAGGGAGAGTGGGCACCGCTCGGGGAATCAGGTGGCGATTGGCAGCGGGCAGACTGTGCGCCACCGCAAATACTTCAGAGACAGGAACAGGTCCGCGGGGAGAGTGGAGAGGAATGCGCCCTGGAGACACTGCGCTCAGAGGCTGGCGCCTCGCCTGCCTCGGCCCGGCCCTGGATGGAGGCTGCACAGGAGGCGAGATGACTGTAGGCTGCACAGGAGGCGAGATGACTGTAGGCTGCACAGGAGGCGAGATGACTGTAGGCTGCACAGGAGGCGAGATGACTGGAGGCTGCACAGGAGGCGAGATGACTGGAGGCTGCACAGGAGGCGAGATGACTGGAGGCTGCACAGGAAGCGAGATGACTGGAGTAATGGAAGCCGTTGGAGAACATTTGCGTCTGGACTTGGAGACCACTCTGGAAACTGGAGCAACAGATTCTCTTGATGAGGCTGGACACTGCCAGGACCAAGGTGTGGACCTGATAGCGGTTTGCAAAGGTGCTGATTTTATAGGTTTTATAACTATTGTAGGATCTGCGTTCTGGACACAGGAGGAAGTCGATGAAAAATGAGCAGGAGACAGAGAGTGGGAAAGGAAAAAGGATTTCATTCCAAGCAGCAGAGCAACAGCTGATCTTTGCTTACAGAGCTTATGTGTCAAAGACTCAGTTGCACGTATACTGGCAGATACAAATGCTTCACTCTTTTCAGAATACCATTCACAAAATCCTTTCATATCTCTTTTCAAAAAATCAAACAAACGGTCAATCTGATCAGAATTAAAAATGAAATCAAATTGTTTTGTAATGGGTGATTGACATTTAAGCTGTTTAATGGCTGTGGGCTGAGAATTCTGAACGCAGGCACGAGCGGGAATAGATCCGGACAGCAGCGAGGACACGGCGGGAGTCGATCTGGCGGCTAATCGAGCCGCCGGATCAACTCGTGTGTTCTTAGCATTACACCCCCTTACAAACTCAAAGCTTTGTCTTTTATAGAATTCAAAAAAGGCATTTTTGTCTCTCTTCAAATAACTGAAATACATGTCCACTTGTTCTGAGGTAAAATCAACCTGAACTGGATTCACAACAGGTGATGCAAGGGTTGTGGAACCTGCATAAATAATCTTCTGCCAAGCATTTAGCAAGAAAGAGGCTTTACCATACTTGCATATTCCCTGGTTAATCAGGGACTGGAGGGAAATGCAAGCTTGCACAGTCTGTTTATCTTTGTTTGAATAATCAAGAAGTACTGCTTGGTCACTCTCAAACAAATCAATCAGAACTTATCTTTTTGATGGTAAATGGAGGCAGGTAGCAGTTTTCTGGAGCGGAGAATGCAAGATCATACCACAGTTTGATTATGCATTCAAAATCAGGTGCATAAAAAGATTCATCTTTCACATAACCATACACTTGGCTAATTAACTTTAGCAACTCTTCTCTGGGATAGTTTGCAAAGAAATCAAGGCATTCATCCTCTGCATCCTCAGCCAACAATGCATAATAATCCAGATCTTGAGGACTCATTCTGACAGACAAGAGATTTTCAGTATGCTGTATAACTGCAGTGGTCAGTAAATGTATGGCCAGGACTTTCTGTCACAAGCCTGAACAGAGGAACAGGGTTTTGGCCACAGTTTGCAGTATACAGACACTGAACCAAGGAATATGGTGCAAATATAATGTTTTATTGCAAATGCAGGCATACATGCAAACGTAAATGCAATATCATGCAAACCTATGCACAGCACATAATATATACAAATAACCCAAGAAGCAGTGACAAATATATACAACACCTGACTATCTATTTAACTAAGTGCACAATAATATATACAGAAAATATATATACAGGATAATATATTCACAATCGCAGTACAAAAGGGATCGGGCAGAATATCAGAGTCAGCAGGTGTAACGATTGGTGTCAGCACACAGAGAGAATCTGATTATTGGTGATCTGCAGTATCACCAACAATACAGATATACAGGGAGTGCAGAATTATTAGGCAAGATGTATGTTTGAGGAATAATTTTATTATTGAACAGCAACCATGTTCTCAATGAACCCAAAAAACTCATTAATATCAAAGCTGAATATTTTTGAAAGTAGTTTTTAGTTTGTTTTTAGTTTTAGCTATTTTAGGGGGCTATCTGTGTGTGCAGGAGACTATTACTGTGCATAATTATTAGGCAACTTAACAAAAAACAAATATATACCCATTTTAATTATTTATTTTTACCAGTGAAACCAATATAACATCTCAACATTCACAAATATACATTTCTGACATTCAAAAACAAAACAAAAACAAATCAGTGACCAATATAGCCACCTTTCTTTGCAAGGACACTCAAAAGCCTGCCATCCATGGTTTCTGTCAGTGTTTTGATCTGTTCACCATCAACATTGCGTGCAGCAGCAACCGCAGCCTCCCAGACACTGTTCAGAGAGGTGTACTGTTTTCCCTCCTTGTAAATCTCACATTTTATGATCACAATTTATACCCTTTCTTGCCAGCCACGCTGTGGAGTACTTGGACGCGTGTGATGGAGCATTGTCCTGCATGAAAATCATGTTTTTCTTGAAGGATGCAGACTTGTTCCTGTACCACTGCTTGAAGAAGGTGTCTTCCAGAAACTGGCAGTAGGACTGGGAGTTGAGCTTGACTCCATCCTCAGCCCAAAAAGGCCCCACAAGCTCTTCTTTGATACCAGCCCAAACCAGTACTCCACCTCCACCTTGCTGGCGTCTGAGTCGGACTGGAGCTCTCTGCCCTTTACCAATCCATCCATCTGGCCCATCAAGACTCAGTCTCATTTCATCAGTCCATAAAACCTTAGAAAAATCAGTCTTGAGATATTTCATGGCCCAGTCTTGACGTTTCAGCTTGTGTGTCTTGTTCAGTGGTGGTCGTCTTTCAGCCTTTCTTACCTTGGCCATGTCTCTGAGTATTGCACACCTTGTGCTTTTGGGCACTCCAGTGATGTTGCAGCTCTGAAATATGGCCAAACTGGTGGCAAGTGGCATCTTGGCAGCTGCACGCTTGACTTTTCTCAGTTCATGGGCAGTTATTTTGCGCCTTGGTTTTTCCACACGCTTCTTGCGACCCTGTTGACTATTTTGAATGAAACGCTTGATTGTTCGATGATCACGCTTCAGAAGCTTTGCAATTTTAACAGTGCTGCATCCCTCTGCAAGATATCTCACTATTTTTTACTTTTCTGAGCCTGTCAAGTCCTTCTTTTGACCCATTTTGCCAAAGGAAAGGAAGTTGCCTAATAATTATGCACACCTGATATAGGGTGTTGATGTCATTAGACCACACCCCTTCTCATTACAGAGATGCACATCACCTAATATGCTTAATTTGTAGTAGGCTTTCGAGCCTATACAGCTTGGAGTAAGACAACAGGCATAAAGAGGATGATGTGGTCAAAATACTCATTTGCCTAATAATTCTGCACTCCCTGTATACCCGATTATTGATGATCTGCAGAATCACCAATAATACAGATATGACTAACCTCTGGACACCTGATAAAGTGTAAGTGTTTTGGTGCAAGAGTAGGCTGTCTCCCGTGGGGTGGGAGACGCCGATAACAATGAGCATGGACCACCTGAGGAGCAGGTGGCCTTTGGCTGTGTGTGAACTATCTCCTAAGAAAGGCGATAGAGATAGCCTGCGAGCCAGTGATTCCCTGCAATACTGTGAATCAGACTATACTGCAGCCAAAGGACTCCTAAGGGATAGAGCCCCTGACTGGACTGCAGAGAGGCCTATCTGAGGAACAGGAGGTCTCTGCAGCTACCTGACACTTGGCGGGTAGTGTCACAGGTACTACAGACAGACTGAACACTCAAGGTATGAGTGACAGCCAGAAGGGTCGGCAACACACGAGCAGATGAGGTACAGAGACAGAAGGCTGATTCGATAACCAGGTACAGGCAGGGTTTGGCAACAGGTAGGCAGATATGCATAGGTACTGAATCAGAAAGCAGGAGAGAGCAATTGGTCATAACAGATAAAGCAGAGGCCTAGTCTAGAGTGTGAGGTCCGTGGTCTCAACACCCAGGAACTGGTCTAAAGTATATCACAGCAATGACACAGTATTCCTAAGCTTGGGTGTGAGGTCCTTGGTCACAACACCTTGGAACTAGTCTAAAGTATAACACAGCAATGACACAGTATTCCTAAGCTTGGGTGTGAGGTCCTTGGTCACAACACCCTGGAACTGGTCTAAAGTATAACACAGCAATGACACAGTATTCCTAAGCTTGGGTGTAAGGTCCTTGGTCACAACACCCTGGAACTGGTCTAAAGTATAACACAGTAATGACACAAGCGTAATCTGGCTAAGTGTGAATTCCCAGGTCCACCTGGTTCTAACACACTGTGGGATCTGACTATGGTCTGAGTGCTCACACGTATGTATTCGCAATGGCAGACAACCTGAGACTGACCAGCGAGATCTATATATAGTGCAGCGCTCCTCAGCGCCACCCAGCCAATGACAGTCTGCGCTGGGATCAGCTGACCAACCTGATCAGCTGATCCCTCTCCTCCTGGCATAAATGTCCTGCCTCCTAGCGTGCGCGCGCGCGTGCGTAGCTCTCCATCTGTGTGCACTAGAAGGCTCAGACAAACCAGACGCATGCTGCTGTGCGGAAACCGCCGGTCTGAAGGCGGAGACAGACACCCCGCTGCCAGACCGCCCGACGGCATCTCCTTAATCCTTTACAGTACCCCCCCCCCCCTGAGGAGTAGACTCCGGACACTTCCCACCAGGCTTCCCAGGATGTGAGTCATGAAACTCTTTCTTTAATTCTTCCGCATGCATGCGACAATCTGGCACCCAAGTTCTTTCCTCCACACCATATCCCTTCCAGTGAACCAGATACTGCACGGAATTCTGCACTAACCGAGAGTCCAGAATCTTTTCAATCTCATATTCAGGTTGGTCATCAACCAACACAGGGGGGGGAGAGGAATCCACGTGCACTGCCGGCTTTAACAGAGACACATGGAATGATCTCAGGCCTCGCATGCTGGCTGTGAGATCAATAGCATAAGTGACGTTATTAATTTTTCTGGTCACTGGAAAAGGTCCTATGAATCTAGGGCCCAGTTTGGGTGACAGTTGCTTCAAGGCCAAATGCCGAGTGGACACCCACACCAAGTCCCCTGGAGAGAATTTCTACTCTACGGACCGCCTTTTGTCTGCCTGCTTTTTCTGGGTCTGGAAGGCTTTTCCCAAGTTTCTCTTAACCATTCCCCAAATCTCCTTCAAAGCCCTCTGCCAGTCCTCCAGGGCCGGGAATGGTGTAGATGCCACTGGCAATGGGGAAAACTTGGGTGATCTTCCCGACACTATCTGGAATGGGGAAAATCCCGAAGAGGAACTCTTCAGGTTGTTGTGCGCAAATTCTGCAAACGGCAAACATTTTACCCAATCGGATTGCGCATCTGCAACATAACATCTAAGAAGTTGTTCCAGGAACTGGTTAATTCTCTCGGTCTGGCCATTGGTCTGTGGGTGGTAGCCTGATGAGAATGCAAGATCCATGTTCAGCTGATGGCAAAAAGCTCTCCAAAACTTAGATACAAATTGGACTCCCCGATCTGACACTACATTTTCCGGAATGCCATGCAGCCGGAAAATATGCTGGATGAAGAGATCGGCCAATTTCTGGGCCGAGGGGAGTCCTTTCAAGGGGACAAAGTGAGCCATCTTATTGAATCTGTCTACTACCACCCAAATGACCGTCTTGCCCTCAGACCTGGGGAGTTCTCCCACAAAATCCATGGACAAGTGAGTCCAAGGTTCACTCGGGACTGGTAAAGGTTGTAAAGTACCAACAGGAGCCTGACGAGAAGGTTTACTCCTAGCACACACTGCACACTCTCTTACAAACTCCTTACAGTCTGTTGCTAATGTAGGCCCCAAGCACATCTGGCCAGCAAATCCTGAGTTATGGTGGCCCCAGGGTGACCAGCATTTTTGTGAGAATGGAACAGCTGTAACAGTTGTAGACGGAAAGGTAGTGGCACAAACATAACCCCGTCAGGCTTCCCCTCTGGAACTTCCTGTTGGTAAGGGCTCAGAGTGACTGTCCAATCTTTCCAGGTCTCAGAGGCTGCCAAAACCACCTTCTGAGGTAGAATGGTCTCAGGGGCTGAGGGCTGTACCGTCTCGGGCTCTAAACACCTGGACAAGGCGTCAGCCTTGACGTTTTTACTACCAGGGGTATACGTAATTACAAATCTGAACCTCGAGAAGAACAAAGACCATCGGGCCTGACGGGGGCTAAGTCTCTTGGCACCCTCTATGTACTCCAAATTTTTATGATCTGTATAAACTGTGATAGTGTGTTCTGCACCTTCTAGCCAATGTCGCCATTCCTCAAAGGCTAACTTGATGGCTAAAAGCTCCCGGTTGCCTATATCGTAGTTTTTCTCTGCGGGTGAAAACCTACGAGAGAAGTAGGCGCATGGGTGGAGTTTACCCTGTAAACCCGAACGGTGAGACAATACAGCACCCACCTCCACGATGAAGGGGAAGGTGACATCCACATGTCTTAATATGGGTGCAGAACAGAACAGTTTTTTCAGTGTGGAAAAAGCAGTATGTGCCTCTGCTGACCAGTGGTAAGTATCAGCCCCCTTTTTGGTGAGACTGGTGAGGGGCAAGACTACTGTAGAGTACCCCTTTATAAACCTCCTGTAGTAGTTGGCAAAGCCCAAAAACCTTTGGAGCGCCTTCAGTCCCACAGGCTGAGGCCACTCCAAGACAGCAGAAACCTTAACAGGATCCATAGAGAGGCCAGACGTAGAGATAATGTACCCCAGGAAGGCAACAGAGGTCACTTCGAAAAGACATTTCTCAAGTTTAGCGTAAAGCAGATTCTGTCTTAACTTCCCTAGGACAAACTTGACATGCTTTCGGTGTTCCGATAGATTAGATGAAAAGATCAGAATATCGTCCAGATATACTAGGACAAACTTCCCCAACACCTCCCTGAACTCCTCATTAATCAACTCCTGGAAGATGGCCGGGATGTTACACAACCCGAAGGGCATCACCAGGTACTCGTAGTGCCCGTCGGGTGTGTTGAAGGCTGTCTTCCATAATCAATGCAAGGACGAAGGCCTCCATCTTTTTTTTTTTTTTTTACAAAAAAGAATCCTGCCCCTGCTGGTGAACGAGAGGGGCGGATGAACCCTTTAGCCAAATTTTCTTTGATATACTCCTGCATTGCCAGTTTTTCAGGCACAGATAGATTATAGAGGCGACCTCTGGGAGGCATACAACCAGATCTTAAATCGATGGGACAGTCGAAGGTACGGTGGGGAGGAAGTTTATCAGCTGATTTGGGACAAAACACGTCTGCAAATTCTGCGTATTGGCTTGGCACACCTTTGACCTGAATCTTGGTGTTACCCATGGTTACTTTCGCTAAACAGTGATGATAACAATGGGTAGACCAGCTCGTTAGCTGACCTGAAACCCAGTCTATCTGAGGTGAGTGAAGCTGTAACCATGGCATGCCAAGAATAATGGTGGAGGTTGCCATACGCAAGACCAGAAACTGTAGACTCTCTTTATGTAGTACCCCAACACTGAACCCCAACTCCGGGGTCCGAGACGGGATGTCTACTTTGCAGAGGAGAGTCATCTACTGCAGTGACCAAAACCTGCTGGTCCAAAGGAAGTATGGGAATCCCCAACTTTTTTGCAAACTCGTAATCCATAAAGTTGGCCGCTGAGCCAGAGTCTAAGAAAGCTTCAGTGGAAACAGTCTGACCTTCCCATGTGACAGAATAGGGAAGGAGCAAGCGATTATCGTTTAGAGGTAAAGACTGCGCGCCTAGGGTATTACCTCTGACTACACCTAGGCGGCAGCGTTTCCCGACTTCTTGGGACAATTCTACACCTTATGACCCTCCTCTGCACAGTATAAACAGAGCTGTTCTGTTTTCCTGCGATTCTTTTCCACCCGTGTCAATTTTGACTGCCCAATTTGCATTGGCTCTGGCGGAGGTGACACGGGTGGAGGAGAGGCATAGGAGACATATCTCACAGTGTTCTTACCCCGGGTCTGTTTCTGATATCGTAAACGCCGATCAACCCGTACTGCTAAGGTGATTGCCTCATCGATAGACTTAGGTTCAGGGTGTCCCAACATCAAATCTGAGACTGCGTCTGACAACCCTGATAAAAAGCAGTCTAACAATGCAAATGTCCCCCACCTAGCTGACACAGACCACTTCCTGAATTCAGCTGCGTAGACTTCTACCGGATCCTTGCCTTGACGCAAAGTTTTGAGCTTCCGCTTAGCAGAGGAGGCAATGTCCGGATCATCATAAATTATGGCCATGGCCTTAAAAAATTCCTCGACTGACGTCAAAGCCTCATGCCCTGCCTGAAGGCTATATGCCCATGTTTGAGAATCCCCTGACAGCAGGGTCTTAATAAATGTAATTCTCTGTGCCTCAGTTCCTTATGGCTCTGTACAAATTAACAAGCTGACACATCATTGCATTCCAGCGGTTCTGGAGGTGTGTTTAGCTTCTAAGGGTACAATGGTTAATTTGCATATATTCAGCAGTGATGCCCTGGGAGACATCTCAAGCTCACTCCAACCTGAATTATCGCAAATTCTTTCTGTTTTAAGAAAGCAAACTTTTGTTTTTTTTAACATCTTAGTAAGGGGGCTTTTAGGACCATTGTAGTCCCTTACACACTCCAATGAGTTCTGGGTCACCATGATCTTGCTGGTTAGTCTGTATCTCTCGGTGTTACAAGCCCTACTGCATAGAGCCAAATTAATCCATGCCATGCACTGATGAGGATCAAACAATCCGAAACAGCCTGTATGCATGTTGGATTATTATGGCTCTGTACAAATTAACAAGCTGACACATCATTGCATTCCAGCGGTTCTGGAGGTGTATTTAGCTTCTACGGGTACAATGGTAAATTTGCATATATTCAGCAGTGATGCCCTGGGAGACATCTCAAGCTCACTCCAACCTGAATTATCGCAAATTCTTTCTGTTTTAAGAAAGCAAACTTTTGTTTTTTTTTGTCCTTGGTCACAACACCCTGGAACTGGTCTAAAGTATAACACAGTAACGACACAGTAAGCGTAATCTGGCTTTAGCTAAGGCAAGGTCATTGACCACTTTGGTGAGAGCAGTATCGGTTGAGTGGGCAGGCCGAAATCCAGATTGCAGTGGGTCTAGCAGTGAGTTGTCATTGAGGTTCTGGGTTAGGCGTTTGTGAACCAGAGTTCAAGGAGTTTTGAGGCAAAGGGGAGGAGGGAGATAGGGCGGTAGTTGGAGGGTAGCGAGGGGTTGAGGGAGGGTTTCTTGAGCAGGGGTAGTACAGTGGCCTGCTTGAAGTCTGAGGGGAAGGTGCCTGTGGATAGGGAGAGGTTGAACAGGGTAGTCAAGAGTGGGGCCAATTCCGTGAAGTGAGGCTGGAGTAAATCAGAAGGGATGGGGTCAAGGGGGAAAGTAGTGGTATGGGAAGTCTGCGGTAGGTGGTTGACTTCCTCAGTGGTAGTAGGAGTGAAGGATGTGAGGGGAGGATAGGGTGGAGGAGGAGCTGGTTGGGAGGGGATGGGAGGTGAAGATTGGAGATTGGATATTTCCTGACAGATGGAGACAATTTTGTTGGTAAAGTTGGTGGCTAAATCTGTGGCAGAGAGGGAGGAAAGGAAGGGAAGGGGGGTGGGTTTAAGCAGAGAGTTGAAAGTGGCAAAAAGATGCTGGGGGTTGGAAGCTCGTGCTCCGATGAGCTTGGTAAAGTATTCCTGCTTCGCATGAGCAAGGGCAGTGTGGAACTGCAGCAGGTTAGTCTTGTACTGTAGGAAATCCTGGTTAAGTCTAGTTTTCCTCCATTTCCGTTCAGTGACGCGTTTTCCTCTGGAGGTTCCGAGTATGGGTAGTGCACCAGGGCTGGGGGTTAGGGGGTCGGTTGCGGCGAAATATTGGTGGAGCAGCTTTCACTAGGGCTGATGAGAGAGTTTGGCGATACTGAGCTGCAGCAAGATTAGGACAGTTTAGGGTGGGGAGAGTGGAGGAGAGGGCATGGAGGGGGTCAGCAAGGACGCTAGGGTTGAGCTTGCGTAGGTCTTGCTGCGCCATCGACCAGGTGGGTGGGCGGATAGTTTGGAGGTGCCTTCTGTGAGGAGGTTGAAGGTGAGAAGGTGATGGTCTGAGGGTGGAAAGGGTGCGATGTCAAGGTCTGCAATGGTGGTGGATTTAGTGAATATAAGGTCGAGAGTGTGACCTGCAGTGTGAGTGGGGGTGTGTTGTACTAGTTTAAGTGAGTTGGCAATGGTGAGTAGCCGGGTCACAGCGGAGTTCTGGGCTTCACCTTAATAGGAAATAAAAACTATTCGTCTAACAATCATTATGATCATTTAGCCCTAAGGTCTACTTTCAATTAGAAAATGCAAGTACACATAAATGTACTGTGTGTTGTTTTTTTTTTACTCTACCTATTTACACTTGCATTTTTTTACAATTGCTTTATATGTCAGGGAGACTGATATGACTGACTATTCTAGTAAAATTGTGTTGCATATTCACATAGTGTGGCGGCTGTGAATTACTTTTTGCACTTTCTGACTAACGCATGCACAAAAAAGGCAGCATGCACTGTATTTGGAATTCAGGAAAAATTGCATTGCACTAATGACAGTGTAGGTGAACAGAATAGGTTGCCAGCAAGTGGGGACACAGCAGTACAGTGCTGATCATGCACCACTCTTGTCATCCTAGCACACAGCAAGGTGTGTGCAGGGATGGCAGGGCAGGTGCCTGATTAGTACAATGCACAGGGGGAAGAGGCGGGGACACAGCGGTGCAGATCCGATCAGGCATCGGTCCCGTCATCCCATCACATAGCAAGGTTATCAGGGATGACAGGGCAAGTGCATGATCAGTACAGTAGCATACCTTGGGATCCAGCAGAGGAAGAGGGAGCACAGTGGGGAAGGCAAGAGAACACTCAGCACAGTAACAGCACAGTACAGTACAAAGGAACAGGAAATGTTCAGAAAGACACTTCCTGATAGAAATTTTAGACATCTAATAATCCCTAGAACATCTTTTGGCGCAAAAAAGAATACAAGAAATATAGACTATTGGTAGTATTGCCAATATTCTACTATCATCCTGATATCATATTCTCAAACTAGCCTTCCCTTCATCAGTTCCTAACACTAACCTCCCCACTACCTATGTCTACCACTAACCTCCTACCCCCCCCCCCCCCCCCCCCATCTATCCTTAACACTACTCTGCTACCTAAATCCAACACTGCCATATCCACCTTCACTATTATTCATGGGTGCCTCAAGCATTCAAATAACTGGCTGTAGCCAGTAAATCAAGAAATTAACATGGGCACCTATGGCGGCACCCAATTTTACAGACTGCAAAATCAAAGCCAAATGTATTGCTTTGTCAGCAATAGCCATTTACTAACTTTATGGAAGTTTCCAGTTCCCCATATTAGCTTCAGGTGTAAGCAGGTGCTCTGATCACTGAGACATCACCTTTCAGCAGGTGTACCTAATTAGTCTGACAATATATAATGGTAGCTCCTTTTCATTTCCTTTATAAGGACAGCTTATTCCACTCAGAGGCTGCCAGGCCCAGAATGCTGCTGAAGTCTAGATAACCTTGTTTTTGTGAACCATGTCTGTCCTGTTATCTGGTTGCCTGCTTTTGTTTTTTTTTCATTATGCAATTGACCTGCTGCTGCCTGCTGATACAGCAAACCTTATTGCACAATATTGTATATACTTGTAGCATTGAGTTTAGTCTATAGATAGGGTTGTGGTGCTTTATGTTTGAAGTTTTCAAACTTATTTGGGGTCCAGTCTTTTGAATAATGCTGCAAAGGTGGTCATCTGGACAGTGGGGTACCTACCATAGGGCTGCAGGTGCTCAGAGTACTGGGTGTAGCCATAGCTAGGGGTGCCACTGTGGTGCTCAGCTACTGTGTTTTTCCACCTGGGAACTTTTTTCATAGTTTTTCTATAGTTTGGGCAAAAAATAGCAGCAGTCAGAGCAGGGGACTGTACTACTTACTGCACTAGATGTAGCACCCCTTCCCCTCCCTGTCCTGTGGGCAATGTGTTTCCTTGATCTCTACACAGTCTGCAGTGAGTGAATGTGTAGAGCAGCAGGGTGAGTAGAGAGTGTGATTGCTGTGCTGCAGCTGGGACATTAGCAGGGAGAGGTGACAGGATGTGTTTAGTGCTTCAGATGTTGCCTGTTATTAGTAGACATGTGCACTGGCTGCTGTAATACCAGAGTGCCCTAGAATATTGATTATTTATCCTGATCAGAGTAATTAATCAGTAATGTAGGGCAGTCTGCTATTGCAGAAACCAGTGGGACTGACATCTTCGGCAGCACTGTATAGAGTTTCATAACGGTTAGCTCCATCCACATCCTGATGACTCCTTTTCCCAAAAAATCCCCCAAAATATGCAGTTACACACTCGGCGCCCCAACCCGTCAACCCTTCCATCAAAAAAATTGGTTGTTTTTTGGGGGGTGTCTGTAAATAATCACCGGGTGTCAAATTCCCTAGGTACGCCACTGCATCTGGGTCTTCTGCTTACTCCTTGCATTATTGGAAAGAAAAACAAATGTGCCTGCAAAATTAAACTGGGTGTAGTAGGAACAAGGCCTGAGAGTATTTTAACACTGACACATTGCGTTTCATTGTAATGGGCACTGTTTAGCGGCGCACTGTTATGGTGCGATTCAAAGTCGGTGCACAATTCTTCCGGAAAAGGATTCCGCAATTACAACCCAGAACATGTGGTGCGTTGTGGGAAACGCACACAATGATGCGCACAATGTCAGTCAATAAAGGTGCACATTGGTCAGTTGTTTCTTTGCCTGTTACAGCATGCCATCGCAAATGTTTTTAGCTGTGTTAAGTGCAAGTTATAACGCAACGCACCAGTGTGAACCTAACCTAATACACTCTCAATCCCTGCCACAAGGCTAGCATGCGTTTTGGATTTCCTGGCTC
Organism: Hyperolius riggenbachi; assembly: GCF_040937935.1. Classification (NCBI taxonomy): domain Eukaryota; kingdom Metazoa; phylum Chordata; class Amphibia; order Anura; family Hyperoliidae; genus Hyperolius; species Hyperolius riggenbachi. The sequence goes on from NC_090649.1 coordinate 272,435,967, forward strand.
CACTGTGTGTTTGCTGTAGATGTATCTGTCGCAAGCATGCAGCCAGTCAGGACAAGTCAGAACACCTGAGACTCAGACTCGTTCTGGGTAAGTGATTCAGAAAATAATAGAAGATCAGCATGACCGACAAGCAACTGGCATTTTTAAAGGGGAATAAAGATGGCCACCTCTATTCACTACACTACATCACTTCAGGTTTTCTTTAAAATATATTTTATATTATTTGTACAAGACTTCGGGTATCTCGGTACAATTAAGTCTTCTTGTACTAAGAGCAAGTCTCAGATGTTTTAAGAGGAAACCTGAGAGCTGTATTTCATTAAAATTATTACTAAATAGGTCATTATTGTTATTGCACCTGCTCCATTTAATTAGGTATGTACATACCCAGAAGTGGCAATCACATATTGTATTTATCAAGCATAAACATAACTGTTTAGAGAACAAATATAACAAAATATTTATTACATTGGTAACTAGCATGTAGGGTGCTTTTAAACAAAGAGGGTCAGCTTTTTATTTTCATTCTCCTTTAATGAGGAACTCCAGTGAAAATATTGTAATAAAAAAAGTGCTGCATTTTTACAATAATTATGTATAAATGATTTAGTCAGAGTTTGCCTATTGCAAAATCTTTCCTCTCCCTGATTTACATTCTGACATTTATCACATGGTGACATTTTTACTGCTGGCAGGTTTTGTCAGTGGAAGGAGATGTTGCTTGCTTTTGTTGGCAGTTGGACCCAGCTGTAAACAGCTGTTATTTCTCACAATGCATTGAGGTTCACAGACAGGAAACTGCCAGGACCATGGTCCTGACATCACACTGTGGGAGGGGTTTCACCACAATATCAGCCATACAGAGCCCCCTGATGATCTGTTTGAGAAAAGGTAAAGATTTCTTGTGGGAAAGGGGGTATCAGCTACTGATTGGGATGAAGTTTAATTTGGTTTCTCTTTAACTTTCAAGATAACACCCCCAGTTGTTATTGATTTTCCAGCAAAATAAAATCGACATGTACAAATAAATCCCCACTTAGGGAGAGCTTTAATGTTGATGAATAGTCACACATTTATGTTCTTCATTCTTAACCTGAGAAAGGTACAGAAACAGACATGTTAAATGAACATTTAAACAACCATTTGTAATATTAAACAGATTAACATTTAGGGCCTGATTCACAAAGCGGTGCAAACTGTTTGCACGCCAGTGAAAAGCCCTTTATCACGCCTAAACTCAGTTTAGGCATGATAAGAAGAAACTCGCGCGAAATTCCCGCGCGCAAAGTTATGCGCGCGGTGCACGCGATGTGCCCATTAAACCCTATGGGCGCTGCGCGTGGAATTGCGCGATTGCGCGCGGGACTTTGCGCGCGATAATCAGCACAAAGCGGTGCTAACTCAGCGGTGCAAAGGTTATCACGCCTAAAGTCTTTTAGGCGTGATAACTTGGCCCCTAATCTGGCTGGTTCAAAGGAGAGACTTCCACTGGAGGTAAAAAATCAGTAAAGGATCTCCAGGTGATCAGTTTATAGATCAAACACCATTGTTCTTAAAAATGGAATGTTATATTAAGGTAGGTACATATGCAAGATTAACTTCAGACAATTGTTAAAGGACCACTATCGCCAACATTGTAATACATACATACACAAAAATGTAAATTTCTCCCAGAATAAAATGCACGATACATTACATTTTTCCTGTGTTGCTGTCACTTACAGGTAGGTAGTCAAAAGCTGACAAATCTGACAAATGTTGGACTAATCCACCTCCTCATAGGGGATTCTCAGTATTACTTTTGTTCTTTACAACAGCACTCCCTGGCATATACACAAAGATTCTAGCCAGCATCCCTACTCATTCCCACACTCTTCAGTTAGTTGGACTAAGCAACTGTCATTCAGTAAGTGCTTTTGTAAATGAAGAAATACCTGAGAATCCCCCATGAGGAGATTAACTAGTCCAACACCAGTCAAATTTTCACTAGCTACTGTAAGTGACAGCAACATAGAAAAAGGGTAATTTATACACGGGGGGAAAGCTTCATTTTATATGTATGTATTTTTTATTTTACATTTTTTAGATAGGTGTCATTTAACCTTTCCCGGACTGACGTAGTACGAATCTACGTCCATCAGGTGGTGCTGCGCCCCTGACTGGACGGATCAGCTGATTTTGGCACGCGGCTCTGAGAGCCGAGCGCCGAAACTGGGTGCCCCATAGTAGCAATGCTATGCTGCGCGGGGCGCGTAGCGGTAATTCGGGGCTCTGGCAGCTGCCATACCCCGAATTACATCTCCCTCCGAGTTGCGACAACTCATAGGGGGAATAGTATTTAACGACGCCTCGAAGTTTAGTGGCAGCGGTGTGAGCCATCATTCGGCTCTCACTGAATTAATATGCACCCCTGACTGGACGTAGACTCTGTCGCATTGATGTACCGCCGATCTCACCGCTCTGTCCCTGCCGCAATTCCACATGCTGAATTTGAAACCAAGATGGCCTTTAACCACTTCGGTACCAGCAGCCTCTGCCACAAAAATCAGCAGGCTCCCGCCGTTCTGTCCCCGCTGCAGGCTCCTCTCTCTGCCATCTCTATGATGGCAGAGATCTGTGAGCAGGTCAGGAGCCGGTTTCATTGGCCCCTGGCCCCAGTCATCACTGTAAGCCAATCCCATTGGCTTACATTGATTGACAGGGTTAGGAGCCAATGAAAGCGACTCCTGACTGGTGCACAACTCTCTGCCATCGTAGAGACGGCAGAGAGAGGAGCCTTTAGCGGGGACAGAATGGCGGAAGCGGCGGATTTTTGTGGCGATTCGGCGGGAAGCAGCGTTTTACTGTACCAGCAGCCTCTGTTCCTAAACATCAGGCAAAAAATGTAAAATCAGCGTTACTCACCGGGGGATTTCTCCAGCCCCTTGCAGCCGACTGTCCCACGCTGATCGCTCTGCTCTCCACCGCCGTCCCAGGCTCCCCGCACGCTGATCAGTCCGACCTCGAGGTCGTCCTTATTGCGGCTGCGTGAAGTGCCGCTGTCAATCATGGCCACGTGGTCCATGGCGTACTGCGCAGTACTGCGGCGCTTCACTTCAGTTGAGTAAAGCTGCTTTTACATTTTTTGCTTGATGTTTCTTTAAAGAGGAACTCCAGTGAACATTTTACTGTTGGCAGGTGATGTAGCTGCTGCATGGTTTTTGGCAGTTGGAAACAGCTGTAAACAGCTATTTCCCACAATACAACAAGGTTCACAGACAGGAAACTGCCAAAAGTTTGAACTTTTCTTGTGGGAGGGGTTACTTGTGGGAGGGGTTTGACCACAATATCAGTCATACAGCGCCCCCTGATGGTCTGTTTGTGAAAAGGAATAGATTTCTCATGTAAAAGGGGGTATCAGCTACTGATTGGGATAAAGTTCAATTTTTGGTCAGAGTTTCTCTTTAAAGAAAACCTGAACTGAAAATTAAAAGTCAAAATAAACATACACAAGTCATACTTACCTTCCATGTAGTCTACTCCTCAGTGTCTTTCTCCTGTCCCGCTTCCTGTTTGTTCACTGTGATCAAGGGAATTTTCCGTCCTCCATTTTGAAAATAGCCATTACCCCATAACAGCTTCCTGGTCAGCACACAGTTAAACTGTAACGTCACCCACTTGAGCCATAGGGAAACATGGACATTACCTGGTACATCAGTTTTCCTCTCAGCTATAACTGACAGCAGCTGATATTTTACTGACAGCAACTGATATATTTCAGATCTGACAAAATATTGTCAGAACTGGAAGGGATGATTGTCAGAAGAAAATGGTGAGCTTCTGAGAGGAACTGATGGCAAGGTAACTATATAATGTTCATTTGAAGTTACCTCATGTGTTTATATTAAATATTTTTACTCAGTACAGGTTCTCTTTAAGGTGGCAGAGGCTGCTGGTACTGGAGTGGTTAAGGACCATCTTGGTTTCAAATCCAGCATGTGCAGTAGCCCCTCAAAATTGCCTAAGTCATCCAGCATGCAGAATGTTTAATAACGACAATGCCCGACTCACCCCCAAGCACATTGTTTTTCTCCTCACCCCACCTGTTGGAAGCTGCTCCATTGTATTCTGCACATTGGCCACAATTCACTTAAATCATACTAGTGATTAAAAGGCAGGTGAAAACTTATCAACGCACATCAATCAGTATTTTAAGTGTTAATTCACTAAAGAAGCTTTCCCTATTAACATGTAGTGATAAGCTTTCACAGTGAGAGTGTTGTCTTATCACTCCAGTCCTTAAGTTATCACTGTCACGGAACAGCCGTGAGAAACGTCGGCGAATCGGGAAGATTCGCGCAGTCGATTTTCAGATCGCTTCCCGGTTAGAGTAAATAAAGGAGAAAAAGGCTAGTGGCACTAGATGAAGATCAGATGAGGATGGCTGCTACTAGAGTATAACCTATAGTTACGTGCACATCATGTAGATTGCTTGATATGTCATCAGAAGAAAAGGATTGAGGCACTGTAACTTGTAAAAGGTACTTTTACTCACAGTATACAGACAGCGGAATTGCGGTGGGGGTGACGAGGCCTGACAGCTGTTTCGCTTAGAATAAGCTTCCTCAGAGGCCAAAGGTACGTACCTTTGGCCTCTGAGGAAGCTTATTCTAAGCGAAACAGCTGTCAGGCCTCGTCACCCCCACCGCAATTCCGCTGTCTGTATACTGTGAGTAAAAGTACCTTTTGCAAGTTACAGTGCCTCAATCCTTTTCTTCTGATGACGCTTCTCGGTTAGATTTGCGCAGTCATTGCAGCGATCAAAATCCCATTTTTTCTTTTCCTGAAGTCTGTTTGCTGACCAGCGAAGATATGTTGGTTTAAATTAACTTGATGAAAAGAAGACAGTTCACATGTACCTGTCACAACTCTGACCAGGTAATTAACTGCATCACAGTTACCTGTAAACAACAGCATACACAGGAATAGTCAGGAAAAGCCACAGCAGGGGGCCTATTCAAAAACTGCAGTCCCACAGACAGAATGGCAGCAACACAGCAGGATATTGTCATTTGGACAGCCCAAAGTGAAAATCTAGCCAGTCATTTTGTGGTAAGATTATAGCAGAATGCCACTGATTATCTCTACTAAAATAACACATTTAGGCGCAGTTGAAATTGCGCACGTTTTAAGAGATCGTGGGAGTTTGTAGCCCATTCCTAAGCAGAGTGTGAGAAAACGCGGAAAAGCCGCCGCGTGTACTGACAGTAAGGCGGCTGGCTCCGCGTCCAGCGCGGCGGTTTGTACGCAGCAGCATGCGTCTGACACTATGATAGATCGCGGAAAAGCCGCCGCATGTACTGGCAGCAAGGCGGCTGCTTCCGCGTCGAACGCGGCGGTTTGCACGCAGCAGTGTGTGTCTGGTATGGCTGGCTCTGTTAGTGCACCTGGATGGAGAGCTACGCGCGTGCCCACCAGAAGTCAGGACCTTTTTTGCCAGTTGGAGATGGATCAGCTGATTCCTGCTGGACTCCTGATTGGCTGAGTGACTCGGGCGGGGCGACAGAGTCCTGCAACTATATATATAGCCTGCTTGCCAGTTGCTGTTTGTCTGCCATTGCGAACACTTATGTGGAAGCATACAGACCTTAGTCAGATCCTACAGTGTGTTTGAACCAGGAGAACCTGGGAATTCACACTGAGCCAGATTATTTTTGTTTATCATTGTATTATTGTTCAGCATAGTTCCAGGGTGTTGAGATCACGGCCCTCACACCCCAGACTAGGAATACTATATATCATCTGTGTTATTCTCTAGCATAGTTCCAGGGTGTGGAGATCACGGCCCTCACACCCCAGACTAGGGAACTGTATTATCATTTGTGTTATATTCCAGACTAGCACAATAGGAGATACACAGGATTGGCACATGCAGTTCCTTGTTTTTAAAACAGCTTTAATGGATCCGGCTGTACATCATGGGAAAACATAAAATGAATTTCCAATCACTTTAAAACGTTCCTACCAGTTCCAGTGCTTGGTGGGGTGAAGTGGGAGCGGTGGCTTGCCTGACGCACGTTTCGCTCGTATGAGCGTCCTCTGAGGCTCTGCGCACGCCGGTCAATCCGCGCTGTATCGTTAAATAGGGAATCCCAAAATACCCGGCGTGTCACAGGCCGTTGCCCGCCCCTCTCCTCCGGATTATTGCGTCATGACGCCAGCCGGAAGTTCGGGGAAAACCACTTGTGGTTGTCGGTCCTGCGCATACATTTAGTATGCGTGTAGTGGACTCAGCAACCACCAGGTGGAGCTGGAGACATAGGAGGAACAGAGCAGCAAAACCCAGTAGCCATTCTGGTGCAGCGCTGGTCATAAATTCAGATGAAAGAAAATTCTGTTAATAAAGTTAAAACACACACATCTCTGGACAGGTGGGGTATAAAAGGTAGGGGGTAGAATTACAGTAGGTATCACTCAGTATAGCTATACACATGGGGATGTGACTTAAATATATTAGGACATTTCATATTCTTATGTCAGTGTCAATACTTTGCTCACTTTGCTCTCTCCCATGTATCCTGCGCGAAAAAATCGCAAAACAATCAGGAACCCAATAAATACACCGACTCATTCTCTTCACACCACCTGTCCTGAAGTTAAAACCTTTAAAAAACAAAATTACGGAGATAGGATATATATAGACAGGTCACAACTTCACATTATCTCATATTTCAAGACCCGGAGAAAGGGGGGAAAAAGGAGAGAAGAATATAAACAAAGGGAGATAAACAGTGGAAGGGCGAGAGGGGGGGGGAAAGAAGAGGAGGGAAGAAGAAGAAGAGGAAGGAAGAAGAAGAAAGAAGGAAAAAGGACAAACGGGAAAAACGGGAAAACACGAGCAAAGGGAAAAGAAGCGCAAAAGGGGGAAAGAAGTCCCAAAGTGGGCCAAACATGTCTCAGTTCGTTAAGGGTCCAAAAAACATGCCATGTCCACATAGTCATTAAGCCCCAAGGGCCCCATGGCGTCTGTTCTCACTATCCACCTTGTTTCCTTTCTGAGGAGGAGTTTTTCTCTATCCCCCCCCCCCCCCCCTAGATGGTACAGGGACTTGTTCTAGACCTGCAAAACTGAGGCAGTTCGGATCCCACTGATGTTCTGCTCTCACATGTTCTATCAGACGGGGGCTACCCTTCCCTGAAGTGATTGATCTCACATGGTCCTGTATTCTTTCTTTGAGTTTACGTGTGGTCATGCCGATATAAAATCTAAGGCATGGACACCAAATGATGTAAACCACGTATTTTGTTTGGCATGTAATCAGATTTTTGGGTTTATTCTCTATCGGGCCTACCTTCAGGCTACCTCCTTGTCTCATTAAAGGACATACAGAACATCGTCCACATTTCCAGTTACCCTTCGGTTGGTATCTTTCTAACCAATTACTCGATCTTACAGTTCTATACTCACTACTCGTGACCTTGCTGCCTATTGTAGGGGCTCTTTTAAAGGTCACCAAAGGTGGCTTCTTGTAGATTTTACCCAATATTGGATCCCTTTCAATAGTTTTCCAATTCCGCAGTATACTCTTTCTGATGTCCATGGCCATTGGTGAGTATTGAAAGACAAAAGTCAGTCTTTCCTCATTTTGATTCACAGCTCTTTTCGTTCTATGCTTCCTTTTCACTAAGTCATCTCTATTCCTTTTGCCGGCCCTCTCTCTAGCTGCCTCTAGATCCTTTTTATCATAGCCTCTTCTCAACAGGTCTGTCGTCAACTCCTCGGCTTGACACATGTAATCCTCATATCTTGTATTATTTCTTCTCAGTCTTAAGTATTGACTGTACGGCAAAGACTTGAATACATGATCTGGATGGTAGCTTTTTCGATGTAAAAGTGAATTTCCTGATATTGGTTTTTTGTAACCTTTTGAAATCAATCTTCCCTCCTCTATCTTAAGGATAAGGTCCAGGTAGGTGACCTGAACTTGGCTATACTCATACGTGAATTCCATATTGTTTTTCCCATCATTGAGGTATTCAAAGAATTCCTCAAAATCACTATTAGTCCCGGACCAGACCACCAGGATATCATCCACAAACCTGGACCATCTCCTGAGGCAATCGCCATGGGGAACACCCGGGCCATGCACGTATTGGTGCTCCCACCAAGCCAAAAACAAGTTGGCATACGTACATGACACCGCCGTCCCCATGGCGGTGCCCGACAGCTGCCAGTACCATTTGTTATCATACAGGAAGGCATTATGAGAAAGAACATACATAAGGCATTCGCAGATATAGTCGATGTAACCTGAATCCTTGTTCGTTTTTTCCAAAAAAAATCGAACTGCCGCCACTCCGTCCTGGTGGGGTATTCTGTTATATAGGCTAACTACGTCGATAGTGACTACAGCATCTCCCTCGTACCAGGGTACGCCTTCAATGCTGCTTAGCACGTCCAGCGTATCCTGGAGGTAGGATGGTACCTGTTCAAGCAATGGCCTCAGGAGATGGTCCAGAAACCTAGACAGTCTCTCGGTAAGGGACCCTATACCGGAGACTATTGGGCGCCCCGGTGGCCTAGACCGGGACTTGTGAATCTTAGGCAGATGGTACCATACAGGTTTTATTGGGACATCTGGTAAAAGATCCTCCGCCATTTTCTGCTTCATGTATCCCTTTTCAACTCCTTTCCTTAGGAGCGATTGTAAATCTCTTTTGTACTTTGGCGTAGGATTCTCGCTCAGAGGTTTGTACGTTTCTCTATCACTTAGCTGTCGTAAAGATTCTTCATTATACTGTTCGGATGTCATTATCACCAAAGCCCCGCCCTTATCGGCCTTTTTGAGTATTAAATCCGGTCTTTCCCTGAGCCATTGGACAGCCTTCCATTCCCCCCTTTCTAAATTGGATTCTACCTTCCTATATCTGAGAGCCTTCAAGTCATCCTCTACCTGCATCTGAAATATATCTATCGCAGATCCCTGTGTGACTGGGAAAGGTTTTAAAGATCTACATGGTCTAAAACTACCCTCTCCCTGGCTATCTCCAATTGTGTGGATGTCCATCTCTGGGTTACTTTCCAGCCACAATTCCTCCAGGATTTTCAGATTTTGCAGATCTTGAGTCCTCCATTCTTCTCCAGGGATAAAGCCCAAATTGCCAATCCTTGCTGCTTCCTCCGCCTGCCTCTGGTATTGATCTTTCTTTTCAAAAATATGTCGAATATTCATTCGCCGTATGCCTTTGTACAAATCCACCTTAAAGTCGCAATAATCAAAGTCCTGCGTACATGAAAAATTGAGCCCCTTCTTTAGAAGATCTTCGCATTTTGGGGGGAGGGGAATCCCACTTAGGTTTACAATTTCTATTTGCTCGATCCTTTGTGATATTTCCTCTTCTTGGATCTCTGTTCGATGTCCACTTTCTGGCCTTTCCAGCTCACCTGCTTCTCCTGCTTGGAAACATGGAACATGTGAGAGCAGAACATCAGTGGGATCCGAACTGCCTCAGTTTTGCAGGTCTAGAACAAGTCCCTGTACCATCTAGGGGGGGGGGGGGGGGGGATAGAGAAAAACTCCTCCTCAGAAAGGAAACAAGGTGGATAGTGAGAACAGACGCCATGGGGCCCTTGGGGCTTAATGACTATGTGGACATGGCATGTTTTTTGGACCCTTAACGAACTGAGACATGTTTGGCCCACTTTGGGACTTCTTTCCCCCTTTTGCGCTTCTTTTCCCTTTGCTCGTGTTTTCCCGTTTTTCCCGTTTGTCCTTTTTCCTTCTTTCTTCTTCTTCCTTCCTCTTCTTCTTCTTCCCTCCTCTTCTTTCCCCCCCCTCTCGCCCTTCCACTGTTTATCTCCCTTTGTTTATATTCTTCTCTCCTTTTTCCCCCCTTTCTCCGGGTCTTGAAATATGAGATAATGTGAAGTTGTGACCTGTCTATATATATCCTATCTCCGTAATTTTGTTTTTTAAAGGTTTTAACTTCAGGACAGGTGGTGTGAAGAGAATGAGTGGGTGTATTTATTGGGTTCCTGATTGTTTTGCGATTTTTTCGCGCAGGATACATGGGAGAGAGCAAAGTGAGCAAAGTATTGACACTGACATAAGAATATGAAATGTCCTAATATATTTAAGTCACATCCCCATGTGTATAGCTATACTGAGTGATACCTACTGTAATTCTACCCCCTACCTTTTATACCCCACCTGTCCAGAGATGTGTGTGTTTTAACTTTATTAACAGAATTTTCTTTCATCTGAATTTATGACCAGCGCTGCACCAGAATGGCTACTGGGTTTTGCTGCTCTGTTCCTCCTATGTCTCCAGCTCCACCTGGTGGTTGCTGAGTCCACTACACGCATACTAAATGTATGCGCAGGACCGACAACCACAAGTGGTTTTCCCCGAACTTCCGGCTGGCGTCATGACGCAATAATCCGGAGGAGAGGGGCGGGCAACGGCCTGTGACACGCCGGGTATTTTGGGATTCCCTATTTAACGATACAGCGCGGATTGACCGGCGTGCGCAGAGCCTCAGAGGACGCTCATACGAGCGAAACGTGCGTCAGGCAAGCCACCGCTCCCACTTCACCCCACCAAGCACTGGAACTGGTAGGAACGTTTTAAAGTGATTGGAAATTCATTTTATGTTTTCCCATGATGTACAGCCGGATCCATTAAAGCTGTTTTAAAAACAAGGAACTGCATGTGCCAATCCTGTGTATCTCCTATTGTGCTATATATATTGTGTATTCTGTCTGGATTTGAGCACGCTATCCTTGCCAGATATACACCAGACCAGTGCTGCAGCCCAAGATTATTACATCTATGCTGAACATCTGTTTTTGCGGTGCCTGTTGGCTTCTCCTTTTGTCTCTATATTGATTGCTTAACTGTTTTCTCAACAAGAGCACGCAAGATGCAGTGTAATGCAGAAGATTTTGATGACCTTTTAGAAGAGGCTGAAAGTTCGTCTAGTACTGATAGTGGTGATGAAGTAGAAGAAGCGATAGAAGCAGGACGGGTTGATACGGATAATTTGTTTGACAACCCAGCCACTTCAACTATCAGAAATAAGGCGGTGGGGGCAAGAGTGGTGGAACTGAAGCTTAGGAGGCTCTGTGAAAAGGAGATAAAGATATTTTGGACAGTGACAACCTTGAAGAAATATAAAAGCAAGCGGATTACAGCGAGGGGCTTTAGACGCTATCAAGAACCCGCTGAATACCGTGATGATGAAAAGTTTATGGAGAAGTGGAGAAATGCACACTTGGCACAGGCAGCTATTTTTCAGGATATAGTTCTGGAGAGAACTGAAGAGGAGCATGCTACATTAACCAAGGAAATTAAGAAACTGAAAGAACAGTATAAAACCCTGGTTGCAGAGGAAACTTATTGTAGCAATATACGAAAAATTGAGAAAAAACTGGTGCCTATCCAGGAAGAAATTAAACAGAGGAAGCTACAAAAGTATCTGAGGGATACAGAGGACTTTAAGACAGGCCAGTATTTTAACTGGAATACACAGAGACAAAGACCTTTTAAACCGAGAGGAGGCCCAAGGAATCCGAGGCAGACCAGAGGTTACTGGACGACGGATACGGAATCAAGTGGAGAGGAGAGTAGTAGGCAACATCCTGATGATAAGAAACAGGAAGACAAACAGAGAGAGAATCAGAAAAAAACACCTAAGAAAACCCCTTTAGGAAGAGGATACGTAGGGGAAGGGGTAAAACCAAGGGGAAAGCAGGAGAAGCAGGTGAGCTGGAAAGGCCAGAAAGTGGACATCGAACAGAGATCCAAGAAGAGGAAATATCACAAAGGATCGAGCAAATAGAAATTGTAAACCTAAGTGGGATTCCCCTCCCCCCAAAATGCGAAGATCTTCTAAAGAAGGGGCTCAATTTTTCATGTACGCAGGACTTTGATTATTGCGACTTTAAGGTGGATTTGTACAAAGGCATACGGCGAATGAATATTCGACATATTTTTGAAAAGAAAGATCAATACCAGAGGCAGGCGGAGGAAGCAGCAAGGATTGGCAATTTGGGCTTTATCCCTGGAGAAGAATGGAGGACTCAAGATCTGCAAAATCTGAAAATCCTGGAGGAATTGTGGCTGGAAAGTAACCCAGAGATGGACATCCACACAATTGGAGATAGCCAGGGAGAGGGTAGTTTTAGACCATGTAGATCTTTAAAACCTTTCCCAGTCACACAGGGATCTGCGATAGATATATTTCAGATGCAGGTAGAGGATGACTTGAAGGCTCTCAGATATAGGAAGGTAGAATCCAATTTAGAAAGGGGGGAATGGAAGGCTGTCCAATGGCTCAGGGAAAGACCGGATTTAATACTCAAAAAGGCCGATAAGGGCGGGGCTTTGGTGATAATGACATCCGAACAGTATAATGAAGAATCTTTACGACAGCTAAGTGATAGAGAAACGTACAAACCTCTGAGCGAGAATCCTACGCCAAAGTACAAAAGAGATTTACAATCGCTCCTAAGGAAAGGAGTTGAAAAGGGATACATGAAGCAGAAAATGGCGGAGGATCTTTTACCAGATGTCCCAATAAAACCTGTATGGTACCATCTGCCTAAGATTCACAAGTCCCGGTCTAGGCCACCGGGGCGCCCAATAGTCTCCGGTATAGGGTCCCTTACCGAGAGACTGTCTAGGTTTCTGGACCATCTCCTGAGGCCATTGCTTGAACAGGTACCATCCTACCTCCAGGATACGCTGGACGTGCTAAGCAGCATTGAAGGCGTACCCTGGTACGAGGGAGATGCTGTAGTCACTATCGACGTAGTTAGCCTATATAACAGAATACCCCACCAGGACGGAGTGGCGGCAGTTCGATTTTTTTTGGAAAAAACGAACAAGGATTCAGGTTACATCGACTATATCTGCGAATGCCTTATGTATGTTCTTTCTCATAATGCCTTCCTGTATGATAACAAATGGTACTGGCAGCTGTCGGGCACCGCCATGGGGACGGCGGTGTCATGTACGTATGCCAACTTGTTTTTGGCTTGGTGGGAGCACCAATACGTGCATGGCCCGGGTGTTCCCCATGGCGATTGCCTCAGGAGATGGTCCAGGTTTGTGGATGATATCCTGGTGGTCTGGTCCGGGACTAATAGTGATTTTGAGGAATTCTTTGAATACCTCAATGATGGGAAAAACAATATGGAATTCACGTATGAGTATAGCCAAGTTCAGGTCACCTACCTGGACCTTATCCTTAAGATAGAGGAGGGAAGATTGATTTCAAAAGGTTACAAAAAACCAATATCAGGAAATTCACTTTTACATCGAAAAAGCTACCATCCAGATCATGTATTCAAGTCTTTGCCGTACAGTCAATACTTAAGACTGAGAAGAAATAATACAAGATATGAGGATTACATGTGTCAAGCCGAGGAGTTGACGACAGACCTGTTGAGAAGAGGCTATGATAAAAAGGATCTAGAGGCAGCTAGAGAGAGGGCCGGCAAAAGGAATAGAGATGACTTAGTGAAAAGGAAGCATAGAACGAAAAGAGCTGTGAATCAAAATGAGGAAAGACTGACTTTTGTCTTTCAATACTCACCAATGGCCATGGACATCAGAAAGAGTATACTGCGGAATTGGAAAACTATTGAAAGGGATCCAATATTGGGTAAAATCTACAAGAAGCCACCTTTGGTGACCTTTAAAAGAGCCCCTACAATAGGCAGCAAGGTCACGAGTAGTGAGTATAGAACTGTAAGATCGAGTAATTGGTTAGAAAGATACCAACCGAAGGGTAACTGGAAATGTGGACGATGTTCTGTATGTCCTTTAATGAGACAAGGAGGTAGCCTGAAGGTAGGCCCGATAGAGAATAAACCCAAAAATCTGATTACATGCCAAACAAAATACGTGGTTTACATCATTTGGTGTCCATGCCTTAGATTTTATATCGGCATGACCACACGTAAACTCAAAGAAAGAATACAGGACCATGTGAGATCAATCACTTCAGGGAAGGGTAGCCCCCGTCTGATAGAACATGTGAGAGCAGAACATCAGTGGGATCCGAACTGCCTCAGTTTTGCAGGTCTAGAACAAGTCCCTGTACCATCTAGGGGGGGGGGATAGAGAAAAACTCCTCCTCAGAAAGGAAACAAGGTGGATAGTGAGAACAGACGCCATGGGGCCCTTGGGGCTTAATGACTATGTGGACATGGCATGTTTTTTGGACCCTTAACGAACTGAGACATGTTTGGCCCACTTTGGGACTTCTTTCCCCCTTTTGCGCTTCTTTTCCCTTTGCTCGTGTTTTCCCGTTTTTCCCGTTTGTCCTTTTTCCTTCTTTCTTCTTCTTCCTTCCTCTTCTTCTTCTTCCCTCCTCTTCTTTCCCCCCCCCTCTCGCCCTTCCACTGTTTATCTCCCTTTGTTTATATTCTTCTCTCCTTTTTCCCCCCTTTCTCCGGGTCTTGAAATATGAGATAATGTGAAGTTGTGACCTGTCTATATATATCCTATCTCCGTAATTTTGTTTTTTAAAGGTTTTAACTTCAGGACAGGTGGTGTAAAGAGAATGAGTGGGTGTATTTATTGGGTTCCTGATTGTTTTGCGATTTTTTCGCGCAGGATACATGGGAGAGAGCAAAGTGAGCAAAGTATTGACACTGACATAAGAATATGAAATGTCCTAATATATTTAAGTCACATCCCCATGTGTATAGCTATACTGAGTGATACCTACTGTAATTCTACCCCCTACCTTTTATACCCCACCTGTCCAGAGATGTGTGTGTTTTAACTTTATTAACAGAATTTTCTTTCATCTGAATTTATGACCAGCGCTGCACCAGAATGGCTACTGGGTTTTGCTGCTCTGTTCCTCCTATGTCTCCAGCTCCACCTGGTGGTTGCTGAGTCCACTACACGCATACTAAATGTATGCGCAGGACCGACAACCACAAGTGGTTTTCCCCGAACTTCCGGCTGGCGTCATGACGCAATAATCCGGAGGAGAGGGGCGGGCAACGGCCTGTGACACGCCGGGTATTTTGGGATTCCCTATTTAACGATACAGCGCGGATTGACCGGCGTGCGCAGAGCCTCAGAGGACGCTCATACGAGCGAAACGTGCGTCAGGCAAGCCACCGCTCCCACTTCACCCCACCAAGCACTGGAACTGGTAGGAACGTTTTAAAGTGATTGGAAATTCATTTTATGTTTTCCCATGATGTACAGCCGGATCCATTAAAGCTGTTTTAAAAACAAGGAACTGCATGTGCCAATCCTGTGTATCTCCTATTGTGCTATATATATTGTGTATTCTGTCTGGATTTGAGCACGCTATCCTTGCCAGATATACACCAGACCAGTGCTGCAGCCCAAGATTATTACATCTATGCTGAACATCTGTTATTGCGGTGCCTGTTGGCTTCTCCTTTTGTCTCTATATTCCAGACTAGTTCCAGGGTGCTGAGACCACGGACCTCGCACCCAAGACTAGGGAACTGTGTTATCATTTGTGTTATACTCCAGACCTGCTTGTGACGCCCATCTTCCAGGGGTCACTAGCTACCGGGTCTTCTTGCTATCCAGCCTGGGACTCCGCCCCTTGGACGTCTCAGGCTGCCGCAAGATCTCTGCACTTCCCAAGGGAGGTATTTCTCATACTTCCAAGGACCACCTGCTCCTCGGGTGGTCCTCACTCAAAGTACTACTGTTACACCAAACACCCACATACCTATAGGTGTCCAGAGGTTAGCAATATATCTGATTATCGGTGATTCTGCAGATCATCAATAATCGGGTATATATCTGCATTCTTGGTGATACTGCAGATCACCAATAATCAGATTCTCTCTGCGTGCTGACACTGATCGTTACACAGAGTTATTAATTTTGGTGCAACCACTTGGGCTAGACTCAGGATTCTTGGTCTCTGTATGATTCACCGAATCCACTGTGTATTAATCTGTTATCAGCGCAAATGTGGCATTTATCGGTTTTGAGTTACAGTGTTTTATATGTTTAACCACTTGCCGACCGCACGCTTATACCGTGCGTCGGCAAAGTGGCAGCTGCAGGACCAGCGACGCACTATTGCGTCGCCAGCTGCAGGCTGATTAATCAGGAAGCAGCCGCTCGCGCGAGCGGCTGCTTCCTGTCAATTCACGGCGGGTGGCTCCGTGAATAGCCTGCGGGCCGCCGATGGCGGCTCGCAGGCTAAATGTAAACACAAGCGGTAATAATCCGCTTTGTTTACATTGTACGGCGCTGCTGCGCAGCAGCGCCGTAAGGCAGATCGGCGATCCCCGGCCAATCAGCGGCCAGGGATCACCGCCATGTGACAGGGGACGTCCTGTCACTGGCTGCACAGGACGGATAGCGTCCTGTGCAGTCCCGATCACCGGGGATGAGCAGGTAGGAGAGGGAGGGGGGAATTTCGCCGCGGAGGGGGGCTTTGAGGTGCCCCCCCCCCGCAACTAGCCTGCCCACCAGAGCGATCAGACCCCCCCTGCACACCATCCCCATAGTGGGGAAAAAAGGGGGGCGATCTGATCGCTCTGCATGAAACCTGATCTGTGCTGGGGGCTGCAGAGCCCACCCAGCACAGATCACAAAAAATAACGCTGGTCCTTAAGGGGGGGTAAAGGGTGGGTCCTCAAGTGGTTAAATTTAAATCTCTCGCCAAGGACTTGAACTGTGATTGGTTTGTCAACCAGAGGGGCGGGCTTGGTCCCACCCCAAAATTAGCTTCCATAAAACCAGGATGCATACAAGGATGGGCAGTCCTCCCCTGTGTACCATCACCTGATCAAGCCAGCCAGTGGACCACATGGCTGGTGGCCATTTTCCTGAACTGAAACAAAGGACATTTTCCATGTGCTCAGATTTTCCCAGAAAGGACATATTTCCATGAACTTAAGTATTTTATTCCATTTTTATTTCATACTGTGCTATTATTTGTCTCTATAATTGTTGATTTTAACGATTTTCTGTATATATTAATTATTTATATTGCATTTTCAATAAACGATGTAAACGTCATTTATTTGTTCGGCTACACCTATTATTCAGCCACACAAAATTGAACCCTGGCTTCTGAAGAGTCGCTACTATTGTTGATAGCTACATAAAATAGAGTGTGTTTAACCATTTTCTATTTGCAGATCTAGAGTCAGCCAGTGAGTGGGTTCCTCTGTCCCATGGTAACAGAGGTGGTGACAGTTATACCCTGAAATAGTATGTAACTTGTATTACCGTAACTCACAAGCTCCCTTCTAGTCGGTCTGCTGCCAAATTCCCAGTGGTTTCTGCACACCACAGATTGCATGGTCTGTGTGCTGAAACCGATTGGAAGGCATTGTGCGGCCTGGCCACTAGGGGCCCTGTGACAATGTTTGGCAGCGTTTGGGATCTTTGTATTGTGCTGAAAATATCTCAGATAGCGCTATCAAATTAGCCCTGTCGAGAAACAAAGTAATTCGTTGGTTGTAGCTGAATGCAATATATTTTTTTATATATACAGAGAGACTGTGTAGCCAATACCCCTCCCCAAAAGTTTTATTTTATTCTGCATGGAAATGTCCGGGAACTACAAGATCATGTGCCAAACAGACCTGGAAAATCTTTGTGAAACACGGGGCATTGATATCCGCCGCAAGAACAAACAGGACATGATAACAGACTTGTATCAATGGGATACCCAGCAACTGCGGGAGCGGGATGTGTCCGCTGAGGTGGACACCAGCCCATCTGACTCAAGTTGAGGGGAACCAGAGACTGAAGATCCTATGCGTACAGAGGTTGAGCATCCTGCGGGCCCTGCTGCAATAGTTACGCAGGAGACTGTCAGTATGGACCCCAGTCTCAGAGCTCCTCCGAGTACTCGCCTGGAACCGGCCAGTACTGGACTGTCCATTTGTGCTGACCCGGTAATGCAGCTGGCATTACAAAAGCTGATGGACATTGACCTGGAAAAGCACCTGCAGGAAATGGCGGAGCGCGTGCGAGAGGAGCGCCAGGCTGCAGAAGCGCATGAGAAGCACCAGGCTGCAGAACGCCCAGCACATGAGGAGCGCCAAGCTGCTGCTACAGAACAGGAGCGCCAACGACAGCATGAACTGAACATGGCCAAGGTTCAACAGGCCAGCCGGAGTTCATCGCCCAGCCTCCCTGCTGAAGGAGCCGCATCACCTGTAAGTGCAAAATTTAAATTTTCTACTATTGAAAAAGACACTGACATTGACTTGTTCTTGTGATCTTTTAAAAAAGCATGCCGTCAGCATCATCTGTCCCAAGACCAGTGGGCCAGACATCTGACGCCTTTGCTGAGCTACAAAGCGCTTTATGCTTTACAGAGTTATCTGCAGAAAAAGATAATGATTATGCCGCTATAAAAGACGCTATCATTACTAAATATCAGCTGACGCCAGAAGCTTATCGCAAAAAGTTCAGGTCCTGGCAGAAAAAATCTATGGACTCTTATCGAGATGTGGTCAGCAGCTTACTCACCACACTCCACCAGTGGACTCTAGGCCTAACCAAAGGGTCTTATGATGTCCTGGAGGACTTGATAGTCCTAGAACAGTTTCTGAACATTTGCCCTGCTGATGTACGACAGTTTGTGCTGGGGCGCAAGCCTGCGTCAGCGACTGTCGCTGCAGACCTCGCTGAAACCTTTGCGACTACCTGGGTGCCTGACACACACAGGACTGCACCATCCAGCTGAAGAGGAGGTCAGCCCAATACCCTGGCAGACTCTCCTGCCCCTGTGAGCCGTCCGCCACAGAGGCCACCCAGCGCAGCTGCTGCGCCCAGGCCTGAGGCACCTGAAGGGGTCACCTGTCACTACTGCCGAAAGCCTGGATACATGAAATTTGACTGCCCTGAGCAGAGGCAGACACCACCAGCACCTGGATCACCTGTACCTCACCTACGGCAGGTGCAACCAGCCAGCGAACCACAGCCTGGATCATCAGATTTTGTTTTGTTTTGTTTGCCCGCGGAAAGGAAATCCGCGACCGAACCGACCAGCAGCAGCCTGTTAGAGTGAATGACAAGATTGTCACCGGATTCCGAGACACCGGAGCAGACATCACGTTAGTTCACTCACACCTTATGCCAAAGGAGAGCATCAGCTCCAACCGATCCCTTGCCCTTACTGGAGTGAAGGGCACCCTTTTACACATAGCCCAAGGGAGAGTGAAGCTCGACAGGGGGGTGGGGGTTCAAGAAAGGGTTGTGGATGATCTCCCGGTCCCTGTGTTGTTGGGGACTGATTTGGGCAAGCTTGTGTCCTATTACGAACCTGCTGCAACCGCCTCGATGCTCCCGGAAGGAGACGGACTCTCCGCCCACCACCAGGTACTTTACACACTGGGGGGAGCACCAGGGGGAGGTGGGTTGAATTTGCCCAGTTCAAGGGTACCGGGTTCAATAGTACCTGAGTCAAAGGTACCTGTGTTTAATCTACAAACTGTCTGTGATGAAAATGTTCCTGTACCTGTCACTGTCATTAATGCATGTGTCAATGATGTGAAGAATGTCAATTATTGTAATGCTAATACTGTGCCTGTACTAGCAGTCACCCAGAGTGCTGCAAGGGTTGTGGGCTCAATGCCGAACTCCTTGTGCAGTGCTGACCCCAGCGATGAGAACTTTCAGCCGCTGGCCTCATGTGACATGAGCCAGCTGGCTGAAACTGAAAGTACTGCAAGGGTTGTGGGCTCAGCGCCGGACTCTTCGTTCAGTGCTGACCCCAGAAGTGAAAACTTTCAGCCGCTGACTTCATGTGAAATGAGCCAGCTGGCTTAAACTGACAGTGCTGCATTCACAGCAGCGCTACAAAGTGACCCAAGCCTTGAGGCGCTCAAGCAGCAAGCCTCTGAGCCCCTCGCAGATGGGATTGCTTTCAAGGTGTACTGGGAGGGTGGGAAATTGTACAGCGAGTCTGTACAACCCACCGCTGGTAGATCACATGTGAATACCAAATGGCTTGTGGTCCCGAGTGTATTCAGGGGACATGTGCTGAAATCCGCACATGGTAATCCTCTGACAAGGCACTTGGGGGTCCGCAAGACACTTGCCTGTATCCGAAAACAGTTTTATTGGCCCAGGATGAACAGGGATGTAGCATGATACTGCAAGGCATGTGCCGTCTGTCAGGAGCTGGGAAGGTCCAGGGATTCCTGCAGGGTTCCCTTAGGTCCACAGCCACTTAGCAAGGAACCCCTTCATGGGCTGGCTGTTGACCTACCCAACCTACTGCCTGTTGTCAGCAGTCCTGGCAGACGCCACATCCGAACGCGGTGGCGCAAACGCCCTGTCCAGAAAGGTCCATGTCGGGTCAAACCTGAGGGTAGCGGACAGAGACCTGTCCAGGTGAACCGAGCCGCAGGCTCCAATGAGTTATCTCGTTGCAATGGGGACCTAGACCAGATATCGCAGGTTAGCGGCAACGCCACACATCTTGTGAATGCCTGGCTGAAGCCGTTATCCTTGGGGGTAGGTGTCACGGAACAGCTGTGAGAAACGCCGGCGAATTGGGAAGATTCCCTCAGTCGATTTTCTGATCGCTTCCCCGTGAGATTTGCTGCCAAATTCCCAGTGGTTTCTGCGCACCAATTGCGACCACAGTTTGCTTGGTCTGTATGCTGAAACCGATTGGAAGGCATTGTGTGGTCCAGCCACTAGGGGCCCTGTGACAATCACCACTGTAGTTATTCTCTTATGCAGTAGATAGGGAGGGGTGGAGCACACGCAGGCAGGATGTAGCTTCACCCCTACTGCTGCCAAGACCTTTACAGCTAGCCTGTGTAGGACAGTCAGGGAAAGATAGAGAGGTGTGTGTGTGTGTGTGTGTGTGTGTGTGTGTGTGTGTGTGTGTGTGTGTGTGTGTGTGTGTGTGTGTGTGTGTGTGTGTGTGTGTGTGTGTGTGTGTGTGTGTGTGTGTGTGTGTGTGTGTGTGTGTGTGTGTGTGTGTGTGTGTGTGTGTGTGTGTGTGTGTGTGTGTGTGATTCTGTGTCTCTGTGTGTGGATTTGTTTGTGACTGTGTATATATATATGCTTAGTCTCTTCCTCCCCACCCCTCTCTGTATGCCTGCTGTGTATATTTCTCTCTATACAGAGCCTCCTTCTGAACAAACTAGTGAAAAATAAAGCAACCAGTTCAGAATGCTTCACTTAACATTGCAGTCTGTAGTAACACTCCACTTAACGACAGCTCAGATGAGGTGATAATTCCTCACACACTTTGCAGTTATTATCACTTGCATTCCTCTCTGTGAATTAACAGATTAATGCTGTCATTATTTTAATGATTGAAACCTTAATTTTAGAAAACACTTCTCAACTTAAGGACAGAATCCTTACATTAAGGTTTGCCTGAGGTAAAGTAAATTGCTTAGTGAATACTAAATGTGTTATCACCATGATGATAACAGTAAGAACAGCACAGAATCATAATTAATGTACCCCTGAACCAGATTTTGTACAATATACTTTTCATACAGTGTTACAGTATTTCTGGTGCTGTGACATATGTCACAGTACCATCCTCCCCTTCCAGCGCCCCTGTGTCCCCTGCTCTGCTCAGTCGTAATAAGCAACTAAGCAGAACATCAATAATGGGCGGGGAGGAAGTGGCAGTTCTTCCTCCTCTTTGCCCTACTTAGTTCCATCCCCTTCACTCACCACTTATAGTTCCTGATATGTGTTACTGCACGCAGCGTACAGGGAAGATGCACTGTGTGCAGGCTTGTGGTATTTTGTTCTGACCTCAATTACCACAAGTCCACACACAGCAAAGCTCCCCTTCGTGCTGTGTGCAGTAACACATATCAGGAGCTATAAGCGGCGAGTGAAGGGAACAGGATTAAGTACAGGCAGAGAGGAGGAAGAACTGTCACTTCCTACCTATCCATCGACACTATGCTCAGTCGAATACTACGACTGAGCAGAGAGCAAAACACATAGGGTGCTGGAGGGGGAGGATGGTGCTGTGACATATAAATAAAACAGTTTGAAAAGTATATTGTACAATACCCAATCCAGGGGTACTTTAAAGACAGGAGATGAGCTTAGTGAATTGTGGCTATTGGCTCTTCTCCCTCTTCCGTGACACAAGAAACATCACTAGCCTCTACTCCCTGCACCACCAACTCTTTAACCGCCCCAAACTCTCAACCCCCTGTTGAGATTTGACCCCCTGTTAAATCTAGCAGCTCCATGATATTCCCACCAAAGACTAAATGTTAGAAAAATTGTGGACCACACTTTTTAATGTGATAAGGAGGTAGCAGTGAATACTAGGAAAAGAACATTCATGTCATTGAAAAGATGGTCCCCATTGGGTTTTTTCAATTTTCCCTATCATGTTTATGTATTCTCAATACAATTCTTGTAAATTTTGCTAAGGCAGACAAGCATATATGGGAAGACAGTTTATATTTGCACATTTGGGAAAAAATGAGAATCTGACAAAAACATCTTTCAACGAAATATTTTCATGCAATCCGTACGCTACTGCACACTGACAAAAATTGTCATGAGAATCACAACTGTGAGAAGACGGAGGCTGTGTCATCCTCTATCTTTTCCACAGCAAAATAATGAGCGAGCCTTCAACAATATGCATGTTTAGAATGATTTATATAAAGCCCCAGAAGGAAGAGAAGAGAGTGCACATATTTGGCTACAATCTTGAATGTCACTTCATAGTTAGCATTGTTAGGCAAACGGAAAACGAAGACGGTTTCAGAAATCAGATGTTTCCATGGAAGATTACTCTGTGATTTGCTTTAATTATTCATGACATCTCACCCTTCCATATTGTAAATTGCTTTAATAGTAGAAGGGAAAAAAATCTGTCTCCTTGCTTGCGCATTGTTCTCAAGGAGACAGGCTCTTTATAAAGAAAAGTTATTTGTTATTTAAATCATTTTACTGAAGTTGTTTATTTCCCTATTTGTGTTTCTAAAAATACACCAACAATTGTAAGACATTTAAGAGAAGTTTTTTTCCCCTCCCAGATCACTGCAATCTGTATTAAAATTCATGGATAAATAGACACAGGTGTTGATATGAAGCAGTAACAGTGGGCACTAATCAATGCATGCAGAAGGATTGTTGCATTTACTACATTTCTGGTGAACAACGTTTTAACTAGTTCTTTGCTGCACTATAGTAGCCCAGTTAACAAGGGCAGGTGGTGGATGAAATCTTTAGCTGCTATATCCATAGAAAAATAAGGTTGCTTCAACTAGATACTGTTTTTGTATTCTGGAAGATGTTACATTACTAATACAGGGTTGTATTTTCAGTCCAAGGGGATACCTAGGCAGTTATAAGTACAGGTAATCGAACAGTCTGATTGAAGGACAAAAAGCAAAAACTGAGTGCTCAATGTAGGAGAGCTGGCTCTTCCTTTCAAGACTGCAGTCTACATGCAACTCAGGGAGAAGGGAACTCTCTTTTGAGTACAGTTAAATGCACATTTTGGACAAATAAAGAAACTGGTTTGTAAGTGATGTAAAGGAGGGTATGTCAAACTGCAACTAGGGCGTGTTTTGACACCACTTATCAGTAAATCAGTTAAAGTTAATACAAAATGCCCAATTAAACATGGATGGGCAATGGTAATATAAATAGAATAGTAGTTTGCAGCAATCAAAATTCACACTTCACAGCAGTCGTTTGCAACCTGTGGCCATATCATAAGCCATTTGTGGACCACAGACATATAGGCCCATATGCAATCCACTTTTTCTCCTGAGTTTTCTTCTAGAAAATCCATTTTTCATCCTTGATTTTTAATACATTTTTAGCACCTTGCAATGGAAAAAGTACCAAAAAGTAGGTGAAATTCAGTACAAAAATTATTTTGAGTATTTGCTTGCTACAGGATTAAAAGGCATTTTATTCAAACGTTTTAAAATATCACCTAGGAAAAAACTCAAGTGAAAAAGTGAATTTTACTTTCACAATTTTATTAAAAATAACAACAGAACACTACATTTGGGTAAGAGCCCACAACAGAAGAGAGTGGTAGGGAATCAGAGCGGAGGTATGCTGAGGTTGGTGTAGCACACATCACGGCGGGCAGCCCAGGAGACTTGTGTGGGGTGGAGCCTGCTTCAAACAATCCATAAGCTGGAATTCACCCGTCACCAAAATGTGTGAGTTTATATTGTGTAAATTTTGGATTGTCAGTGAATTTTCACCAAAGCTAATTCACAAATTTCATTAAAGTCAATGGGCCAAATTTAAAGGTTAATAGCGAAGCCCCAATACATGTTAGAACCACCACATTTGAGAGATATGTGTAGGAGAAAAGTGGCAACAAGGGGAAAAAGTTCCAAAAGACCTTGAGGTATTTCAGAAAATCACAGTTCAAGTGACAGCAGGCAAATAGGAATTTTGCATGTTGGACAGTGTACTGAAGGCAGCAGAAACATTAGGCCATGGAAGTTGGACAGGAGATTGAGAAATGGTTCTACATGCCAGCTCAGCCCACTAGCATCAGTCTCTGCCCTCAAAATGG
Source organism: Hyperolius riggenbachi (assembly GCF_040937935.1). Taxonomy (NCBI): domain Eukaryota; kingdom Metazoa; phylum Chordata; class Amphibia; order Anura; family Hyperoliidae; genus Hyperolius; species Hyperolius riggenbachi. Next base: position 272,460,484 of record NC_090649.1, read on the forward strand.
CAGGAGACTGCATTACTAGCTGGTAGTCCGGTGACATTAGGCTGAAGGATGGAGGACACTGCTGATACAACACTATCCAATCTTTCAGTGTCCAAAAAAGTGAAATACATGAATGCACAAATTCTTTGCTACACCTATCTGGTGAAAATCAGTGCTGATGCAACACAACCAAACATGTCAGTGTCATAAAAGATTGTACCGTTTTTTTAAACACCACAATATAACAGTATTGTAACAATGTAACAGTCACCCTGACTGAAAATGTCAAAATTAAATGAAAGTAATTTTTATTGAGGTGGGTAATGGACACAGTATAACATAACTGCTATGATGGACTAGTACAATAAGTAAATACGTACTAAAGCAGTATACATTAGCTCCTAGAAATGACAGTTCTCTATGTTGGCAGTATAGTACAGCTAATTAAAGGACACCTGAAGTGAAAGAGATATGGAGACTCAATAAGAGACTCAATAACCTACAAAGCTATCCATATCATATACAAAAAATATATAGAGGCCAAATATGTCTAAAATATAAAATATAGTTTATTGGGGATGTATGTGTCCTTAGTAAAAACAATAAAAAAACAGGCCAGCAGATGGTGGACAAAAAAAAAGAGGCCATACTCCATAAAGCACATACTAGGTCACTGGGTAATAATCCTGTAATATATAGCCTAAAGTGCAAACCAATATTGGATATCAAACAAATGCTTCACTGTGCTGTCTGCACAAAATACACCAGAGGTGTAAAAATGCATATTGACCTATTGTGTATTGTTCACTGTACTTTATGGAACGTGTCTCTATTTCCTGCTGAAATTTTTGGTGCCATACTGCAAATCACTGGGTCTTTCTCACAGAAAGGTTTGGTAAGTAAGGAAGGCCCCATTTGCCACAAGATCAAACTTTGTATTTTTTTTTTGTAGCTCACCTCGACTGTTGACTCATTGTGGCAAGTAAGGGGAGGAGTAAGGCCCCGTTCACACTTGCGATTCTCTGCCAAACGGACCGGATGACCTGACCGGATCCGGACCGGATCCGGATCGGAACCGTACGGTTCTGATCCGGATCCGATCCAGATCCGGTCAGGTTGCATCAGGTGTTCATCAGGATGCGATCCGGATCCGTTTGGCAAAAGATAGTAGAAATAAAATAAAAATGTTGGGGTCTGGGAGGTCAGCAGAAGGTGGACCTGTGGAATCAGGCCCTCCGCTGTTTAGCACTCACCTCCACCTCCGACATACTGCCAACATCTCCAGCACGTTTAAAGTCACTGCTGCTCCACTCCAAAATGCTTGCCCATGTGTCCCCATCCAAAATCGCCGCTACAATACGCATAGGAAGTGGGGTAGAACATCCGGATTTTATAGCCAGTGTGTTGTGCGCTCTCCGGTTCTCATTGGTTTGTATTGGCCGGATGGTGCAGTCCGGCTCCGCTCTGGATACGTCTGCCGGAGGAGCCGGACCAAAAAATAGCGCATGTTGGGTCTTACGCCGGAGTCCGGATCCGGTCCGGACGAAACGGACGCATGTGAACGGACGCATAGACTTTCATTGCTATACCGTGCGTCTGTTCCGTCCGTTCCGCATGTGGTCCGGCTCCGGCACGGCGATTCCGGACGGCGACCGCTAATGTGAACCGGGCCTTACAGCACTCATTCTGAGCATGTGAAAAAAATGTGAATTTAATAACAAAGTGACAATGGACACAGAAAATGGCATGGTCAATCTTTATAAAGCACCAAACAGGGCACTAACTTCATGTCTAGCAAAGAACTTACCAAATTCCCTTCACTTGACCCCACCAGGAGTTAAGATTGCAATGCTCTACAGTGTAGAGTATTGCAATCTTAACTCCTGGTGGGGTCAAGTGAAGGGAATTTGGTAAGTTCTACACTACTATGCATGCACCCAAGGCAATCAGTAATGCTGCTGGGAGGAAAGCTTTCTAGTTGCTGCATAACTTTTCAATTACTTCATTCTCCAATTTGTAAGTCATATTTTACTTTCATTTAATGTATTTATTAGTAACTTCAGTAAAAAGTCCTCTACAGTAAATAGCCCTACTTAAATCAAGTTATGAAAAGTTAAATCTTTGGGCTATTAAGCGAAAACTGCAGAGCTACATAAGGAGAAAATGCAATATTCAAACAATTAAATATATATATAAAATATAACACAATTAACATTAAATAAAAAAATGTACATGTTCACAAAACTACTAACACTAATGTAAACAACAGAAGTTTAAATAAACAAATTGACAATTAAGTCTCTTTAACATTTCCATATCGTTTTATCATTGTCACTTAAATATGGTAAACATTTTAAACACTAAGGACTAATATCTATAAATACCGTATATATATTCACCAAGCATTGTGTAAATGTTTGTATGTCAGTCTCAGTAGTACCCTATAATGCAAGTCAACAAGCAAATTTAAAATATAAATATCAACATGAATGTCATAATAAAGAAAACAAAATGAAAATGTAGCAAATACAACTAATTACTACTTTTCCAAGATCACACAATAAAAAGATTCAACTTTTTTTCTGACATACAATAGTGCTTAATTTCACTGCATTCCATATTGTATTTTCGGTTGATATCCTAAAGCGGCTTTTTATGCTACAGTAATTAAACTGAATGGTTTGATAAACATTTTCCAACCACCAGAAATGAGAAAACACAAAAGTAAAAGGATTTCTTAGTCAAAGCAGTAACAGTTAATTTATCTCTTGTGAATGGCATTTTCGTTGTATTTGCAGAATAGAAGAGACAGTAAAATGGATTTTAAATGCATTCCTTAGAATTCCATGATGAAGCCATACAGTAGTACTTTTTTGCATTCTTTGCTGGTTCCAGTCATGATTTGTATATACAGCTAAAGGTTAACAAACACTTTAAAGCAAACCTAAACAAACCAGTATCAAATACTCAGAGGATACTTTTAGTTAAAATTCCATGTCAGAATGATCAGGCATTCTGGAGAAACAGATTTTTAATCATAGTGAAAATAAAGCGAGCTGGTTCCCTAACTGAAATTCTGTGTGAGATGGATTGACCCTGCATGAAGGGGTTTAGATGCAAGATGAAGGTTATGGAAAGGAGGGGTGTGGATTAACATTGTAGGGAATTGGTGATTCATGGAGGAAAAATGGTTTTACATTGAGGTGCTGTTGGGGGGGACTGCTAATGCATGGAGGAGGAATAGTATTTTATGCTAGCGGGCATGAGTTTTTGAGGAATTGCTAGAAATTCTGTAACTTTCATTCAGTAAACCCAAAAATTGTGGGTTGGGGGCAGAGTTATGGAAGCCTGGCAGACAGCTCTGTCCTTGTAAAAATTAGGCTGTGGCTATGTGTCCACTTGTCTTGTGATCCCTGCTTTTTCAAGCCCCTGCAATAAGATTGAATAAGAACATCTATATGTCGGCACCTGTAGGCACGTGCCTACAGGTGCCTGATGATGGAAAGGCGGCTCACTCCCATCCCTGAATGCCTCCCTACTTCTCTATGCAGAGCCCTGATAAGAGCGTAAATGAAAGGTTACTCACTCAGCTCTCGACATTCCACTGAAGAGATCTCCCTGCAGTCCTCTAACTACCTAATACTTCTGGGCACCTCTAGCTACTTAAAGGGGCACTACAGCAAAAAAGTGTAAAATCTAAAATGTGTGCAAACATACACAAATACGAAGTACATTTTTTCCCAGAGTAAAATGAGCCATAAATTACTTTTCTCCTATGTTGCTGTCACTTACAGTAGGTTGTAGAAATCTGACAGAAGTGACAGGTTTTGGACTAGTCCATCTCTTTATAGGGGATTCTCAGGGATATATTTATTTTCAAAAGCACTTAGTGAATGGCAGTTGCTCTGTCCAACTGCCAGAAAACTGTGTAGGGAGCAGGGAAGCGGGCCAGCATCATTGTTTAAATCCTTTTTAGGGAATATCTTTATAAAGAATAAAAGCCTTGCTGAGAATCCCCTATGAAGAGATGGACTAGTCCAAAACCTGTCACTTCTGTCAGATTTCTACTACCTACTGTAACTGACAGCAACATAGGAGAAAAGTCATTTATGGCTCATTTTGCTCTGGGAGAAATTTACTTTTTATTTGTATATGGTTTGTGGAAGTCACTTACTTACCAATACACCAAGATTTCAAAAATAAGTCAGGAGATGCAAAGAAAAAAAACAACTTATGGCTTTATTCAAAAATAGCACATGTATACATGAGGGAAACCCAGATAAGCCTAGCAAAAGGGTCAAGGCAGCTTAAGGTTTCTGCTTCAACTTCCGCTGTGCACCAGTTCTTATACCCCGAATTACGTGGTCATGATGTAATTTACTAGTCCAATAATAATATATGTCTCTGAGGGTCTTCTTCTTTCACTCCAAGAGGGCGGAGAATTCTCACAGCCGTGCACCTGGTCTTGACTACAGCACACAATCTCTCCGGCATCCTGCTCCCATAGTTACTTTCAAGGCCTTTACTTGCGTGACTCGAATCATCCCCCGATGGGAGGTTGCAGTATCAGGCACGCCATATCTGTTTAGAAATTCCTGAGAAGACAAAAACTCACACAGTACCAGGTCTTAGCTAAAGCATGTCTACAGAGAAAGAATCTGAGACTAACTTTAAAGGGTAACTCTATTCATCTGAATCATCTGTGTTACATTAGCCTTATTAAACATTGGTGTCACCTTATATCTATTAAGTGCATATATATGAAACTTGGATTAACATACAGCTATGACATTAACAGGTTGCACAAATTTAAAATTTTTACAATTTTTCGCTATAGTGCCCCTTTAATATTCAGGGTAGTTCTGGCTACCTAATACTAAGGGGCATCTGTAGCTACCTATGATGGGGAAGGGAAGTAAGGGAGGAGTGACAGCTGGGACAGCCAGCACACTTGCGGTGCAGTTTGGTGGGAGCATGTAGGTTCATGGAAGGTGAACTCTAAGGTGCCAGGACATCTGTGCCTATAGGCTCCTGTGAGGTAAATCCGGGCCTGATGTCCACAGTCTGCTGCACAAAAGCCCATTTTCACATATCTTGATGGTTCTCAAGTCTTTGCAGTATAAGGCCTGGCTTCTTAAGACCCCTTTTACACTTAATCAGTTGCTCTCAGTTATAACCGAAAGAAAACTGATTTTCAAAGTAATGCCCATGTTTTCCTATGCAAATTTGGACAGAGGCGCCAGGCAGGTTAAAATGATCTAAAAACAACTGAAAAGGAGGAGTACAGGTGGACTTACCTCCTGAAATGATGGACAATTGAGATTGTTCAAATCGCAAATAACAATTTATTTTGGCACTCCGCAACGCGTTTCGCAGGTATAACCCGCTTCATCAGGCAAGGAGTGCAAGCTCAAAAAGGTTCAATAGTGGCAATGCGCCTCTGTCAACAGAGGCGCATTGCCACTATTGGACCTTTTTGAGCTTGCACTCCTTGCCTGATGAAGCGGGTTATACCTGCGAAACGCGTTGCGGAGTGCCAAAATAAATTGTTATTTGCGATTTGAACAATCTCGATTGTCCATCATTTCAGGAGGTAAGTCCACATGTACTCCTCCTTTTTAGTTGTTTTTAGATCATTTTAACCTGCCTGGCACCTCTGTCCAAATTTGCACAGTATATAGTCCACCTTAAGTGGAGTTGACTGTCCCCTTCTTTCTATCTACAGAGAGCGACTTCTTAAACCTGAGTGGGGTCAGGTTCTAATGCTCCCCACCTGCATTTCAAGTGGTTGCCTATGTGGTAACCCGTGTTTGTGAGTATATCCACATCTGTTAATTATTTCGCCAACAATTGTTAGACTTACTGCACTATATTGGGCTCTCGGTTTTTCTTTTTGTTTCAAGTGCATGTTTTCCTATGGCACAGTTCCCACTATACGCGTTTTAACTGAAAGCTTTTTCACAATGAACTGCTATGGAAAAAAAACGTACCAACGCATACTAACACATACCAACGCATTACGTGTAAAAGGACCCTAAGGCCCCGTTTACACTTAATCAGTTTGTACGCATTTTTTCTTTTCCATAGCAGTGCATTGTAAAAAAGATTTCAGTTAAAACGCGTTTAGTGTGAAAGGTGCCATAGGAAAACATGGGTATTACTTTGAAAAGCAGTTGTCTTTTCATTTATAACTGAGAGCAACTGGTCAAGTGTAAACAGGGACTTAGCGGTATTGTTTCAAATGACTGTCACATGACATTGTACTGCTTGGTAGGCCAAGGATTGCCTGGCTTTCGCTCATGCTGGCAGCTTTGAAGCCACAGAGCCAAGATAAGTGAACCATGGAACAAGGTTACAGACAGCTGGCTGGGGGCATATAATAATAATGAAATTTCCAACATGTCCAATTTCCGGAAAAAAACGGCAAATTTGATTGGATTTATCAATCGAAAACAAAGACAAGCTTTCGATTTTTTTAGACAATTGATCGAAATTATCGAATTAGTGAAAAATTGGATCTTTTAATTGTATGGTGTGTGGCCACCTTTACACTGTTAATGGAAGGGTTCTCAAACTTGGCACAGTTGGTCACTGGGTGACTGGGATTATTATTCAGGAAAGTGTGTGGCGCCTACAACAGCCAATCAAAATTTACGTATTGATTTTCAAGGGGAATATTTAAATTGCTGCCATTCCCTACACTTTCAATGACAGATGCCTCAAACCTACTGCAGTGACTGGGGTTCAAATTCAGAAAACTGGGTGGAGCCACAAACCGCCAAACAAATTTGTTTGATTGATAAACTGCTTCTATTCTCACATTATTAATGCAAAGGACCCCAAAGCTAAGAAACTTAGTCATCAACTGTGTGCCAAGGTTACAAAAAGTCGGTGGAGCCAACAACAACCAAATTTTGACATGGGAAAATTTAAACTGCAGCCATTGTTACCATAGTAATTACTAGGCTGACAGGACCACACGCTTTGTGGGCGCTGTAATATTAACCTGTGCTGTGTGTGCGTGGTACCAAGCTTAGTTTTCAAACTTCTTGCTTAAAAAAAGCCTCTGATACATGGATTACTTTACTCTCTCTAAGGCCTTGTTCACATCTAAAATCGAAATCACTGATGCCAGTGTTTTGCGATTTTGTGCGTGATTTACCTTACCTGCGCGTTGCAATTTTTTGTAAACCGCTTTTCTAAGTGCTTTTGCAGAGTGATTTGTTTTTTCACTTCCTGACGTCAGTCAGGAAATTAATTCTTTCAGCCAGAAATGAATAAATACAATGTATTTATTCATGAAAGTACTGGGGAAATCGCCATACAAAGCGCTTTTTCAAGCTATTTGCGATTTCCCAATACCTTTTATTGAGACAAATTGCCCCGAAAATGAAACCGGTAGCGATTTAGTGAGCAAATCATTGCACAATCGCTTTTAGGGTGATTTTAAAAATCGCCGGCGCTTATAAGAACCCAAAAGCGCCCTTAGTGTGAACAAGCTCTCAAAAGGAATATTTAAATCATCTCAGGGTGCATACACACATTCAGTTTTGATTAGCTAATTTTAACATGTCTATATAGTATGAAAGCTTACTAATACAATCTGTTCACAGTAGTCAAAAACTGTTGGCCCTAATACTACATGGAAGTGGTCAAATTTGCCAAAATTAAAATTGTAGATGTAGTAGAAGGGTAATCTAGGTGAATATACAATGAATGGATACTTCCAATATTTAAAGTAGTCCCTCATATTACATAAAGGTGCGTACACACGCAGTACTATAGAGAACGACGGGTCCGTCAGACGCTCCCGCTGGGCGGGCGTTCTCCCAAAAGTAGTGCGCTGAGCAGATCGTTCAGAAACAGCCTTATCAGTCTGCAGACAGACTGTACACACGCACTACTGTCGGGAGAACAGTCCAGAAAAGATCGGCACCACACTCGAATATGTATTATTCAGCTCTTAAACATTTATTGCATAATAGAAAAGATGACAGGCAGCGACAGCCCGCTGTTTCGGCCTAAATGGCCTTTCTCAAGTTTTCAAAAGTGTCATATACAGAGACATACAAAACACCACCATTGATATACCCCAAAGCTCCACCCCTAAGGGCAGATCAACAATATGAACTGACTCTGTGGAATACTATTGTTTGTTTTCAAAGGATGAAAACTCTGAAAATGCAAAATAGAGTTACGATCCATAGGTTTAGTATACAGATCAGTCCCAATTTTATCTCCTTCACGAATAACACTAACGTCCAAAAATTGAACACAATCAGGGTCAACATGAGCTGTAAGATGTATATAGGGACATTGTTGATGGACACTTGCCAGGGGCGTCTCTAGCCATTTTGTCACTCCAGGCGAGAAATCCTGTGGCCCCTCCCCCCCTGTGATTGCCCCCAGCCCCATACCCCCCACTCCTGTGGTGAACCCCACCCCCGAAAATCATAATGCAGCAGCATTTCACCAGAAAATACACTTATTGCGGCATGGGTTCACCAGAAAATAGTTGTACCGCAGCAGAGCGTTTCACCATAAAATATACTTATTGCGGCATGCACTCACACACAACACACAGTATACACACACACACTATACACACACGCACACAGTACACACACACTATACACACGCACACAGTACACACACGTACACCGCACACAATATACACACTATACACAGTACACACACACGCACGCACACACACACTACACTATACACACACACACTATACACACGCACACACAGAGCACACTATACACAGCACACAGTAGACATATACCATACTATTATACTAATCCCGGTTTTCACTACCTTATAGTGTGTCTGATCCCTTATGCAGAGAAATAATGAGGAGAGAAAAGCTGAAAGAGAGGGAAGAAGATATTTGCCTCACCAGGATTGCACTTTTATTTACCTTTCCTGTATGACAAGAAGACACAGACACCCAGCACTAGGGAAAGAGGGAAACAAAGGTGAATGAAGAAGGCTGGTGCACACCAAGAGTGCTTCAGAGCGCTTTTCAAATTTACAGCAATTTGAAAAGCAAAAAGCGCTGGGCTAATGTTACCCTATGAGGGTGTTCCCACAGCAGTGTTGTGATCGCAAACATGCTGCAGGTAGCATTTATTGGAGCGATTCTTTCAAAAATCGCTTCACAAAATTGCATTCGCGAATTGATAGCAATTGCGATTTTGTTGTGCACTAGCCCAGAGAAAGGAGGAGTGGTGTGAGACTGAGAATAGCCTGAAATGGAGCAGAGAGCTTATCTGTATTGCAGTCCCACATTACACAGAGGCTAGTTGCTGGTAATAGGACTGCTGTCCCTGCCAGTCTCCCACACAAGTCAGAAAGCAGCCCTCCTGGAGTCTAGGGACTGTCAAAACTTTTCAACCTGTTTAACACCTTATCTGCACATGCAGTCATTTTAACAATGGGGAGAGACCAGACAGATTTTTTCCCACAGACCCTCCTCTGCATCATGCTGTGTATATTTACCAGCTTGCCTGCTCTCTAATTGCACTTTTATCAGCTAGCCTAGTGTTTCACATTTAAGAAAAGGTGGGGGGAAAGGCTGCGCATCCCTAAACACATGCTGCAAATGAATGGTTAATGGCACAGGCATACACCGCTTCTGCCAGACTGAAAAATGCATGCCCTGCATCCAGCATGCAGGGCATGCATTTTTCAGTCTGGCAGAGGCGGTGTATGCCTGTGCGATGAACCATTCATTTGCAGCATGTGTTTAGGGATGTGCAGCCTTTCCCCCCACCTTTTCTTAACTTTGTAACTATGTAACTATTAGGTTAGCTGCTCCCAGCCCCTCCTCCTGAGTGTCCTGTCTGCATAATAAGTAGTAGCAGATTTGCATATGATTTGCATCTGAATTGAATGTGAAGTGTGCAGAAATTCTATTTAGGTGCTACACACTGAGCTGGTGGTCACTTCGGATGCAGCCTTAGCGATATGCGCTGGCGTTCTCCTCGCTGTTCAACAAAATGTAAGTTACACATTTTCTTTTTGCTTAGCTGCTCCCAAGGTTTTAAATTTAGGTTAGGTCACTTGCCCGGAGGTTTGCCTCACCGTGGCGCAAGTGTCTAGTATAATATTCTTTGCATGCAAACCATATTGGAAGCTAAAGTTCCTCCTAGCTTAATAAATGTTAGCATTTGTCTTGGATGCAGAGCATGCATTTTTCAGTCTGGCAGAGGCGGTGTATGCCTGTGCTCATTAACCATTCATTTGCAGCATGTGTTTAGGGATGCGCAGCCTTTCCCCCCACCTTTTCTTAACTTTTCTAACTATGTAACTATTAGGTTAGCTGCTCCCAGCCCCTCCTCCTGAGTTTCCTGTTTGCATAATAAGTAGTAGCAGATTTGCATATGATTTGCATCTGAATTGAATGCGAAGTGTGCAGAAAATCTATTTAGGTGCTACACACTGAGCTGGTGGTCACTTCGGATGCAGCCGTGCGGTATGCGCTGGCGCTCGCTCCTTAGTGTTTCACATTGCCTTACAACAACAAACCTGAATACAGCAGACACAGGACCAACCCTAATTTACTGAATGAAAGGCGGCCTGGGGGGAAGTCAATGCCTGGCTGCTACAGTCTCTACTTCCATGCAGTTACCAGTAGCAGAGAGAGGGACTGAATGAATCTCTGGAGCTGATGCTGTACTTGGATCCCTGACTAGGATGAGTGCCTTCTCTCACTGACTCATTCATTACTGTGGTTCTTTGAATCATTGAGCTGAAGGAAATGAATGAATCAGTGTGAGGATTCTTAGTTCTGCCTGTCATTGCAGTAATGGGCTGACTGTCCATCGGTTTTTGTCTGCACATTGCTGCAATGGAATTGCATGTGTGTGTGCAAGGATTCCCAGTTCTGTTTCTCACTGCAGTTATGGGCTGGCTTTGCATTTGGCTCAGTCCTGCTGCAGTGAGATTACATGGGAGTGTCTGAACACCTGCAAGGTGAGGGCCTTGTTAGCTGAGTACTTAAGATCCAGACTTCCCAGCAGCCTTTGCTGTCGCATTGTTTGTCCTCCCTGCTTGTGCAGCCTCAGTTCCTGCTCCTGTCTTGCCTGAGTCCTAGGATTTATATCTGTCTGGTTGCTCCAGTTCTGCCTGACCTCTTGGAAGTTCTTGTTCCTGTCTTGCCTGAGTCCTAGGACTATAATCTGTCTGGTTGCTCCAGTTCTGCCTGATCCCTTGGAGTTATAGCCCGTGTGTTTGCTCTTGTCCTGTATGCTGTATTCTGGATGAATATCTACATACCTGCTGGTGGACTTGAACTTACTAATATTGCCTGGGTAAATACTCCTGTCAAGTTGCTTCATGAACATAATGTTGCATGCTTGTTCCTGCACGGTCTGGAATCTACTTTGAATACTGTTGATGTACATACCTTCACTGTAAATAAAACATCACTTTGCATCATATCCTGGGTGTCTGCGTCTTTGGGAGTTCATCTGCACGAAGCAAAGTCTCGCCAGACGGAATGCCTGCTGGTGAGCATGACAATCAGTCAGTAAATCAGTCATGAGTCAGGCGCTGCTGCTGTGTAACCTAATACCTGAGTGAGTTGAGAGGCATTTCTCCTCTCACTACTCAGTTCAGCAGCGCCCTTCCCTCCTCCTGTCGCCCTTCCCTCCTCCTGTCGCCCTAGGCAAGAATTTATAGCTGCCTAATGGCTCAGACGCCTCTGAATGCATCCAGGCTCTCACGTGACCCCCTCCACACGCAAAATATGTCATCAATAAAACGCCACCAGCATAAAGAAAGCAGGCAGAATATGCGATTTAAATACAAAATACAAATACAATACAAATTGTGACTGATCTGTATACTAAACCTACGGATCGTAACTCTGTTTTGCATTGTCAGTTTTCATCCTTTGAACACAAACAATAGTATTCCACAGAGTCAGTTCATGAGGATAGACAGAATTGTGAGTGACCCGGACACATCTGCTCAACGAAAACGGGAGCTGTCGAGTAAATTTAGGGCACGTGGGTATTCGGAGTTTGGTGAGCAGAGATCACGATGCACGCACGAAGAACACTGCACTACGGTTACCTTTCATATCTACATATAATACGTGCATCAATATTGTAAGTCGTACTATACGTGGGCACTGGTACATTTTGAGGGACAGTTTCCCAAAAGTACCAGAATTTAGATACCCCCCTCTGATGTCTTTTCGACGGGCCCCTACTCTGTGCGATAAGTTGCGTGTAAAAAAGAGGGATGTGTCCGATGATCCCCCAGCTAATAGAGGCATGTATCCATGTTTGACATGCCATATGTGCAATAGTGTGATTTGGGGTAGGGAGTTTTGTCATCCCACCACAGGTAACATATATAAAATCAGGAATCACTATACTTGCGATTCAAGTTATGCAGTATATCTTTTAAAGCGTCCCTGTGGTTACATCTATGAGGGATGACAACCCAACGCCTCAAGGACCGCATTTCATCACATAAAACTACTATTAAAAATAGGTCCACTGAGTATTCGGTTGCAGAACATTTTACTAAATGTAAACATGGTGTTTCACAACTGAGGGTTATGGCGATTGATGGGGTTCCCAATAAATGGAGAGGGGGTAACCGTCAGAAGGAACTACTGAGAAGAGAGGCTCGGTGGATTAAGAGACTGGGGGCCATGGGTCCAGCGGGCCTTAATAGGGAGTATGATTTAAGTTTTTGCATTTAATACTTAATCAAAGTCTATTTGTATACATGCTATGTAAAGACACTGTTTTCTCACGTCCTTTGTACATGTATTAGTGATCTTATCCTTTATTGATACGTTTTTATATTTTTTCTTTTAGATGCAGTTGGGGACGTCAGATGTAAATAGATCGCAACTTTATGCAGAGAATCCATAGCTCGGAGGAGGTTGATGAGTGTGACGTGCCTGTGTTTACTTGTTGCTAGGAGACGGGGCGGCCGTGACTGGCTGTGTGGGCCGCGTCTCCTTGTACAGACACGCCTCTTGCCTCTGACAGTCCGAGGCCAGTAGTCTCCCATAGGCTGAAGCCTGGTCGCAGGTGATTGGTCATGGCCGGTCATGTGGGTTGATCACATGACCGGCTGTGGATACGGCAGGGATTGCCACTGATTACATAGCGGCTAAGCGCTATTCATGACGCGCAGTGGCAGATGCCGTTTCTGGAGGGTGACGCTGGTGGTTCCTACATAGGGTGCGATCCCTGATTGGTGAGTTCTTATCTATGCTCCTATTGGAGATTTTGAATAAGTGTGGCTAGTCTCCCATTAGGTCCGTCTACTGTTCATTCCCCACCTGCATACATGTTGTTGATGCGCCCTTAGGGGTGGAGCTTTGGGGTATTTCAATGGTGGTGTTTTGTATGTCTCTGTATATGACACTTTTGGCAACTTGAGAAAGGCCAGTTAGGCTGAAACAGCGGGCTGTCGCTGCCTGTCATCTTTTCCATTATGCAATAAATGTTTAAGAGCTGAATAATACATATTCGAGTGTGGTGCCGATCCTTTCTGGACTGTTGCGACCCTGTGGTACAAGGGTGAGAATCTTGGCACACACGTTTAACTGTTGAGCGTGGATTGGGTGCTCCTGGATACATGTTTGTACTGTCGGGAGAACGACCGCCCAGCGGGAGGGTCTGACGGACCCGTCGTTCTCTGTAGCAGTGCGTGTGTACGCACCTTTAAAGTGGTAAGATTGTACAATCAAGATTGTATAATTAGTGACCATAAACACATATTCAATTTGTTTGGTCAATGACTGGCCAATTTTTCCACTTCATTGTAGTGTGAGAGCTTACCTACACATTGGTCTCTATTCACAAATCATTACCGCATTCGGTAATGCTGAAAACAGCTGATTTTACCGATTACCTTCCCAAGTTACAATTCACTAAATCTATCTCCGCACAGAAAATCACAGTTCCCGAATAGTGAGGTAAATTACCGTGTTTGGTGTAAATTACCGTTTTGGTGTATATGCAGAGCTTCTGTTTGGGTTCAAGGTGCGTTTGTAGTTCCTGGGGGGGCTCAGCGCATCTTCGATTTTTCGATTTTACTTGGTAGCGCACCCAGGCTATGCATATACATAGGTTAGGATTTAGTTAGTGTTAGGCCCCTCCCATGGAGGATTAACTTCTTTGCAGTGGGAGGGACGAGTACTTAATAGGTTGCATGCAAGCTGTTACAGGAAACCAACATCCTCCAGTGGTAGACGGTCATGTGTATGCTCGGTGTGTATTCGACCCCACAAGTGGGGCTTGCACTCTTTTGCAGGTAGGCACTAGTCTGTTTTTAAGTAGCGCTGCTCATTTCCTTGCTATGTACTAATTTAATTCGTTTTTGGTCAGCTGCTCCCACTTACAGCCATGCTTTTGGTGTATATGCAGAGCTTCTGTTTGGGTTCAAGGTGCGTTTGTAGTTCCTGGGGGGGCGGGGGGGCTCAGCGCATCTCTGATTGGAGGCCATTCGGAGGCGGCCTGGTGTTGCGCTGATCCACCTTTTGCGTAATTTTCGATTTTTCGATTTTACTTGGTGGCGCACCCAGGCTATGCATATACATAGCAAAAGTTTTTTTACACTTGCGCTCAACAGTATAGTGTTGGCCCTTTAAATGTACCCTCGGTGCAGCTCTCTTGTGCTGGATGGAGCCAGTCACTAGTAAAAACAAGAAGGTAGGGGGAGACAGAAAGCGCTCCGATGGTGCATTACCACAAATATGTCTTTTAAACACGCAACAATATATGCACTTACAATATATAAAATGATACTGCGCCTTGCATAGCCCGTCAGCTGGTCGCCTCAATACATTCCAGCCTGGCCAGGGCTGGAGGTGTGGATGGAACCACACAGGAGTGTCCTTCTGCGGGGAGCAGTGCGCAGTGACTGCTGTCTGACGTCACTACCGGTTTCGGCGTAGATCCACGCCTTCCTCAGGTGACGCTAGACTCAGACAGACCTGTATACATAGTTTCCCTCCTGTGACAACAGTTGCTACGAGGCGGGACTAAAATTGAACAAACTTTATTAGAACAATTTAAAAAGCAGACAACCTCCGCTGTTATATAGGCTATTGCCAGATTCCGTGTGGATACGGATATTCGTAAATTAAAAGGCAGACACCTCTGCAGTTTGCGGACAGTAGCCAAATTCCGTATAGATGTAAACATAACAAATTCAGAAGCTGACAACCTCCGCAGTTATGCGGACTGTTGCCAGATTCCATATAAATATGGATAAAAATTAAATAATAAAATAGGAACTGTTAAACTTTGAGTCCCAAGGATCTAATCTAGACCATCTATATTTATTCAGTGTGTTTATTCCGTATTTTTTGGGGCTGTATACACAACGAAGTCCAGCTTTACTGGGTCTTAGAATAAGACCTTACTGCAGTCAATATGCAGATAAACTTAACAGCTACAAATAGTCCAGCCGCATGTGGGTAAACATGAAAACTGAATTTAACTAGGTGTAGAAGGTTACTTACACTAAAAGATGGATTATGTCCATGTTTCTAAAAAAAATCATTTTGCATGTAAAATCACGTTCACAACGTGTTGATCCATCCAATGTGTGCTCTTAACGAGCTGTTTCTGTACGCTCACTGGGCGCCAGAGAAAAGTGTATTAGGTGGATCACTGGTTACTATAAAAAAGATAAAACTACATATGGGTTAAAGAAATGAATTATCTGTATAAAAAAAACCAAAAGTTTTTTGGGAAAAATCAATATTTCCAATTCCGAAATGTCTAAAAGGGTGTACCCAGACACTCATGTATACACTATTAGGGGGCAACTGTGTGTCTGATGTTTAGTGTGAATATGGTGCCAGTATTACCCCCTAGATGAAAACTTCCGTAGATAGTGGATCAGACCCTACTGCAGCCAAATCATAATACTTCACATTAAGGAATACGTTATGACTGTAGCTAGGTTGGTGGCTTTAAGAAAGAAATTGTGCCTCTTCCTTTTCTAGACATGTTTATAGTACCATCTGTACCCATGATTCATAAACCAAACGGCCTCTATCTTTACTTTGATCATAATGATCTTAATTAGACTATTTAGGCCAAACAGCTTCAGGCCTGTCCACTATTCAGGCTCCATACACACCCGCCAGGGTCACGACCAGAACGGCCTGACCCATGCCAAAGCAACAATTAGCCTTTTATCAATGGCAATGGCTCAAAGACGGGCACTCAAAGATGTCTCTATCAGTGGGGCCTCACTTACTGGCTGGTGGGTGGATACTAGCCTACTTGGGCAGTAGTAAGGTACCAGGGGGAGGAGAGAGGGGGGAGTTGGAACGGCCAGAAAAAATGGAGGAATGGGAGGGGGGGGGGGGGAGAGGGAGGAGAAGGGGGGGGGGAAGGCTGAGTGGTGATGGTTATGTGATGAAACTTTGGACCTCTAAGTCTTCATTTAGGCCTCTGGGAGTTAGTGTGTCGAGACGGAAGATCCAGTATACCTCCCTCTCGCACAATCTTTTATATCTTAATCCTGTAGGAAGTGAATCTGCTATGTGTTCCAAACCAGTGATGGTTAAAGTTTCAGGGTCACTTTGATGGCATTGTAGAAAGTGACGTGGTACACTGTGTTTGTCAGATTTAGCCAAGATGTTGCATTTGTGTTCACCCAGCCTCGTTCTTAGTTCCCGGGTGGTCCTACCCACATATCTTTTATTACAACCGCATTGTAACATGTATATGATAAATTTTGTTGCACAATTGGTGAATTGTTTCAAGGGTATCGGAGGCCCATCTGCAATTGGAATACTTTTGAGCCTATGTTGCATGAATTGGCAACAACCACATCTATTAGATCCGCATCTGAAGTTTCCTACTATGTTACTTCTTAACCAGGTGGTAGGTTCTTGTCTATCCACTTTATTTGGTGCGATTACACTTTTCAACGATTTTCCTTTCTTGTGGATAATATTGGGCTTCTCTGGTAGCAGATCTTTCATTATAGGGTCCTGTAATAGAATAGGCCAATTCCTTCGGATGATACTTTGAATCTCTCCTGACTTTTGGGTATATTTAGTGATGAAGGTAGGGCCGCTCTTATGGGTTACGGCTTTATTGATGTCTTTATCTTTATTTTTATTTATACTTCCTATACCCTCATTGTCCCTACCTATACCATTAAGATCAGATACTTCATCTTTTTTGTTTTGATATTCCAGTATTGCTTTTTCAATATTATCGTCTCTATATCCTTTTTCTTTAAATTTTGTTCTCAGGATATTGGATTGTATTTGAAAATCTGAATCTTGGGAGCAATTCCTTCTCAGTCTGCAGAATTGGCTCCTCGGGATGTTATTTATCCATCCTGGATGGTGGCAGCTATCTGCATGAAGATACGAATTGCCCGCCGTTGGCTTAAAATGTGTCCTGGTTTGTATCTTATGCTCCTAATCCACAAAGAGTTCAAGATCTAGAAATACTAATTCAGTTTTATGAATCACATGAGTAAACTCTAACCCAAAATTGTTGTTGTTACAATAAGTCACAAATTCCTGGAATCTCTCTTCTGTCCCCTCCCAAATCAACAAGACATCATCGATGTACCTGGTGTATAGTACAAGATTAGATTTAAACGGATGGTCAGACCAGATGAAGTATTCCTCCCAAAAAGCCATATATATGTTGGCAAAGCTGGGGGCAAATCCTGCCCCCATTGAAGTTCCGCACTTCTGCAGATAGTGATCCCCCATAAATGTGAAATAATTGTGTTCCAGAGCAAATTGTAGGAGGTCCAATATAAATTGGGCCTGATTCCTATTTAAGGATCCATCTTTGGTCAGAAAGTGTTTAATGGCCTCTAAGCCTTTAATATGGGGTATGCAGGTGTATAATGAACACACGTCCAGGGAGGCCCAATAGTATTCTGTTTTCCACGTGTAGTTGTTTATTATCTCCAAAGCGTGTGGAGTCTCTTGTATACGATTCGGTTTGTTGTACTATGGGTTGTAGAAAATAATCAACATAATCAGATATTGGTGCTAATATGCCCTCCATTCCTGCAACAATTGGTCTGCCTGGTGGTTCTGTTGTGTTTTTGTGAATTTTTGGAATGTGATAAAAATATGGGATAAGCGGATTCCTTGGATTTAAAACGTTATACTCATCTTTGTTGATGATCTCATTAGTGATCCCACTGTCGAGAATTCTGATTAGATCTTTAGAGAACTCCTCTGTTGGATCCTTCTTCAGTTTAACATAAGTGTTGGAATCTTGGAGCAATCTTTCCCCCTCAGTTTTGTATTTAGTGAAGTCCTGGATTACAATACATCCCCCTTTGTCTGCTTGTCGAATGACTATGTCCTTGTTCTTCTTCAGACAATCAAGTGACTCTTGTTCTTTTTTGCTCAAGTTGTTGGATTTTTTATTGTGTTTGTTGTTTTTATCGTTTCTTCCACTATTGGGTCTACACAGTGAATCAAACTGTTCCTTAACTACCTGGTAAAAGGTGTTTATATACGAACCCTTTGCATGAGTGGGGTAAAACACTGAGATCGGTTTGAAACTGGTGTTTTTAATGGATTCATCAATGTACCCATGATTTATACCTGGATTTTCCTCAAGGGCCTCTTCACCTGTTTCTGTAAGAAATTGCCACATATTTGGGTCAGGATCCTGATTTGAATCTAAGACAAGACCTGGTACTTCTAAGGTCTCTATATTCTTTGATTTCTTATCCTTAATGGTGAAGAACCTTTTAAGGGTGATGTTCCTCACAAATCTGTGTAAATCTTTGAAAAGTTCAAATGAATTTGGTTGATTAGTAGGTGCAAAATTCAGTCCTTTCTTTAACAGAGATAAGTCACTAGCTGTTAAGGCATATTTTGAAAGATTGTACATTTTTATGGTTGAACAGTCTCCCTGGCCTCCAGGTCGTGCGTTCTTCCTTTTTTGGAGTTGGACTCTCCTACCCCCCCTGGTTCCTCGTCTTCTTCCCTTTGTAGTCCTCTTTTCATTGCCATTGGGGTGCTCGGTGGCCCTAAAAAATGATGTGGATTAATGTGATCCTGGCCTGGGTCCCTTATTGCCTGTCCAGTGGACTCTATCCATTTAGACATGTGGGTTTTGGAGATTTCTGGAGGGCCATTGACTTCATCGATATTATGTTTGGGATGTGCCGTTTCGCTTACAGCTTGTATATCCTTAACCGTGTTTGTCCAAGCTTTCTCCATATAGGTGGAAATGGATTTGTGATATCCCGACAAATCTTCATGTTTTTTGGTCCCTCCATATGGTGGTTTTCTGAAAGAATCGTATCTAGGGTTAGACCATTTTCTTTCTCTGAAAAAGTGGGGAGAATTGTTTGTTTTAGGTCTAGCTCCAGACCTATGGTCACTTTTCCTAACCTGCATTTTATCATAGGGACGGGGTTGATTCTGTTTGGATCCCTGGTAATTTTTATTGTTTTGCTGCCTGTCATCTTTTCTATTATGCAATAAATGTTTAAGAGCTGAATAATACATATTCGAGTGTGGTGCCGATCCTTTCTGGACTGTTGCGACCCTGTGGTACAAGGGTGAGAATCTTGGCACACACGTTTAACTGTTGAGCGTGGATTGGGTGCTCCTGGATACATGTTTGTACTGTCGGGAGAACGACCGCCCAGCAGGAGGGTCTGACGGACCCGTCGTTTTCTGTAGCAGTGCGTGTGTACGCACCTTTAAAGTGGTAAGATTGTACAATCAAGATTGTGTAATTAGTGACCATAAACACATATTCAATTTGTTTGGTCAATGACTGGCCAATTTTTCCACTTCATTGTAGTGTGAGAGCTTACCTACACATTGGTCTCTATTCACAAATCATTACCGCATTTGGTAATGCTGAAAACAGCTGATTTTACCGATTACCTTCCCAAGTTACAATTCACTAAATCTATCTCCGCACAGAAAATCACAGTTCCCGAATAGTGAGGTAAATTACCGTGTTTGGTGTAAATTACCGTTTTGGTGTATATGCAGAGCTTCTGTTTGGGTTCAAGGTGCGTTTGTAGTTCCTGGGGGGGCTCAGCGCATCTCTGATTGGAGGCCATTCGGAGGCGGCCTGGTGTTGCGCTGATCCACCTTTTGCGCAATTTTCGATTTTTCGATTTTACTTGGTGGCGCACCCAGGCTATGCATATACATAGGTTAGGATTTAGTTAGTGTTAGGCCCCTCCCATGGAGGATTGACTTCTTCGCAGTGGGAGGGACGAGTACTTAATAGGTTGCATGCAAGCTGTTACAGGAAACCAACATCCTCCAGTGGTAGATGGTCATGTGTATGCTCGGTGTGTATTCGACCCCACAAGTGGGGCTTGCACTCTTTTGCAGGTAGGCACTAGTCTGTTTTTAAGTAGCGCTGCTCATTTCCTTGCTATGTACTAATTTAATTTGTTTTTGGTCAGCTGCTCCCACTTAACAGCCATGCTTTTGGTGTATATGCAGAGCTTCTGTTTGGGTTCAAGGTGCGTTTGTAGTTCCTGGGGGGCTCAGCGCATCTCTGATTGGAGGCCATTCGGAGGCGGCCTGGTGTTGCGCTGATCCACCTTTTGCGCAATTGTGCGGTAATTACCTTGGGAAATGTCAAGAAATGTCAATTCACAAAGATTTCCGCATGCCATTTAAAGGCCAAAAGTGTTTTTTTTTTCCCTCTAGCTCACAGCAGCTAATAACTGACTCTCCCCATGCTGTCCCTGTGCGGTAGATTAGACAGACAGCTCTTGGGGAGAGCCAGGCAGCCAATAGGGAGAGCCACACAGCCTGCTTCTCACTGTGATTGGATGCGACAGGGATGCTGGTGAGTCTTTCAGTGTATCAAAGCAAAAGAAGCCTGCAATTCTGTGGGCATCCCTGCATCCCTTTAGATGTGCATATTTGTATTATAGTGCATATTTGTATTATAGCACCCAGAAGAGCTCCCCCTGGTGGCTGCAGCACATCTAAAGGAATAACAGTATGCACAGGATGGAACATTTCCAAGTCACACACACCCACAGCTCCCTGCCTACCTCCTGCCCTGCTAGAAGGCTGGTAAGTGACACTTACTGACCAGGGCTTAGTGAATTGAGGCATGTTTGTTCAGTAAATTACCAAACTTCTGCCTCATGGGGGGAAAACTTTTGTGAATGTGTAAAAAAAAGTATAAAATACCGCATGAGATAATTTATCCTCCAAAATAATTTTACCAAACTGCTTATTGTGAATAGACTTCATACTGTTCATAATACTCAAAATATATTGGTCCTAATACAACATGGAAGTCGTAAAGTTGGCAAATCATTGGCCAATCAAAATTGAGTGTGTGTGCACAGCCAAAGAGTGCATGCACACATCCAAATTTGATTGCCCAATGTTCTCTAAACCAGCATTGCAACGCATAGAGGAAAAGCCTCATCACGTGTTATGTGTGCGGTGTGATGCATACAGTCCATACAAGGTATGCTTCATCGCAACTGTTAACAGGAATATTATGCGAAACTGCGTGTCTATATGAATGTACCATTACAATACAACTGCGTTGCATTAGCAATGCGATAATATTGTCTGATGCAATGCCACAGTATGAAAGTGGCCTAAGGGAATTCACTATAATGCATCCTGGTCCATATGAAGTTAACTTATTCTCCAATGTTTTCCCCTAGGTTATATTTTTACACCTTGTCAATAAAATTCCTTTTACACTACCAGCAAGTGAGAAAATATTCAAAATAATTTTGATAGTACCTTTTCACCTATTTTTGTACTTTTTCAATTGCAAAGTGCTAAAATTATTTAAAAAATGTTGAAAACTTATCTCCTAGGAGAAAACGCAGGAGAAACTGAAAATAGAATCTCACTACTATCTCAAATAAAAAAGCATTGTGCTTGGTTCACAAATAAAAAAGTGTCCAGTCCTGTCCTGTCAGTTTTTGACAGTTGGCATCAGTTTTGTATGTATTTCTGAACTGAGAGGGGTTTTGAATGCTGTCAGCTCTGTTTTTGTGGACGATGCTGCGACATAAGTCATTCCAGTGCTCCTTGGGGTCCCCGTTCTAGTGACTAGTCAGCCGAAATATTTGACTGACTAGAACTTGGAATACAGGTGGTAGGATATGGCACTCATCTTCTCTAGGAACAAGCCCATAGGATCAAGTCCCTTGCAATGCTGTATATTGCCTAATCTTTGCAAAAAACAAAAAGCCACCGCATAACTCACCTACTCCTGGTCCCCTTCGCTGTGTTCTCCGCCGTCTACATTTTTGTGCTATGGTGCTGACCCGGAAGTAATTCAGGGTTACAGCTGGGTCAGCACCATAGCGACAAAAATGCAGGCAGATGTAAGAGGACATGGATCAGGAGAGCTGACAGGGCAAAGAAGACAGCGAAGGGAACCAGGAATAGGTGAGTTATGCATTGGCTTTGTTTAACAGGTTAGGCAATATGCGATTCAGGAGTACTTTAAATTTGTACATTTCCAGGCCAGTGCAGTCCTGTCAGTCTTGTATGTGTTTCTATGGGTGTGTTAACACATAAAAGGTGTACATTTCCAGTCCAGTCTAGTCCTGTCAGTTTTGTATTAGTTCGGTGTACATTTACAGTCCAGTCAGTAAAACTGATGGAAAACTGATGCAAAACTGACAGAACTGGACAGGACCGGAAAGGTACAGATTTATGTGTGAAACAAGCCGAAGTTTGAGGCTGGGAGCTCACTAGGCAGTGCAAAACCGTGTATTTTGGTTTTTTTTTTTTGCTGTATTTTTGGTGCATTTTGTGTGTGTTTGCATTTGCATTTCAGGTTTGTGTGTTTTTTATGCATTTTTAATGCAATTTGTTTTGCATTTTTATTACGTTTCCTAAATAATAGTGTAAAAGACAGCAACATATTTAAAAAAAATGCATCAAAACGCATGTAAAAAATGCATTCCTCTGCGTCTCCATACAGATACATTATGTGCGGTTTACATGCGTTTTTGAAAACCATGCAGCAAGTTGTGCGTTTTCAAAAACATACTTGTAAAACTAATGTTTATATACTGCCTACAGACTTTCATTAGCGACAAAAACGCTAGCATTTTCTGCATTTCTGCCTAGTGAGCTCCTAGCCTCTAGTTCATGGAGACTTGACCCAAGTTCACCTATCCATTAAAAATCTAGTATCAATTCAACAGTTTTGTTTGATAAACAAGTGTCAACAAAACAGACAATGTCCGATAATCTCTACATTAACATGTAACAGGAAAATAATGTGTAGTGTTTGTAAGGGCAGGAGTTAAGTATTTACTGTGCACATACACTACAGCCTTGATATCCTTCCTCAGATGAGTAGAGGACAACATGCTTCATATTCATACAAAAGCCTTGCCTGTCTTGTTTGTTTTTTTCACCTTTGTTCACAGCACTACCCAATTGCCTAATAACCCCTTTGAGGTACTCTTATCACAAATACATTTTCCACTTGCCCAATCACAGCATGATAGGAGAATATGTGTCAAATTTCTAATACTGCCTATTTAAAGGGACACTTAAGTCAAACAAAAAAAATAAGTTTTACTCACCTGGGGCTTCCAATAGCCCCCTGCAGCTGTCCGGTACCCTCGCCGTCTCCCTCCGATCCTCCTGGCCCCACCAGCAGCCACTTCCTGTTTCGGTGACAGGAGCTGACAGGCTGGGGACACGAGTGATTCTTCGCGTTCCTGGCCACAATAGCGCCATCTATGCTGCTATAGCATATATCATATACCAGGGGTAGGGAACCTTTTTGGCCGAGAGAGCCATAAACCCGACATATTTTAAAATGTAATTCCGTGAGAGCCGTACAAAATGTTTAAAACTAAATACAAGGAAATGTGTGCATTTTATGCAAAACCAACACTTTAAAGTACAATATGTGTCTGAATTCTTTTTAATAATGTTGTTATGCAGTCCCCATTACATATATTCCCTTCTTCAGAGTGCTGGGCGGGGGGAGATTGCGAAGGGTGGAGAGTGGGGAAAGCCGGTTAGGGTGCTAAGTGGGGGAAGGCAGGTCAGGATGCTGGGTGGGAGAGGCAAGTCAGGATGGGAGCAGCAGGTAATGTTGCAGGGTGGGAGAGGCTGGTCAGGTTGGGAGCAGCAGGTCAGGTTGCAGGGTGGGGGGAGGCTGGTCAGGATGGGAGCAGCAGGTCAGGTTGCAGGGTGGGGGGAGGCTGGTCAGGATGGGAGCAGCAGGTCAGGTTGCAGGGTGGGGGGAGGCTGGTCAGGATGGGAGCAGCAGGTCAGGTTGCAGGGTTGGGGCAGGCAGGTAATGTTGCAGGGTGGGGGGAGGCTGATCAGGATGGTAGCAGCAGGTCAGGTTGCAGGGTTGGGGCAGGCAGGCAATGTTGCAGGGTGGGAGAGGCTGGTCAGGATGGTCAGGTTGCAGGGTGGGAGAGGCTGGTCAGGATGGGAGCAGCAGGTCAGAATGCAGGGTGGGGGGAGGCTGATCAGGATGGGAGCAGCAGGTCAGGTTGCAGGGTTGGGATAGCCAGGCAAGTTGCAGGGTGGGAGAGGCTGGTCAGGATGGGAGCAGCAGGTCAGGTTGCAGGGTGGGGGGAGGCTGGTCAGGATAGGAGCAGCAGGTCAGGTTGCAGGGTGGGGGGAGGCTGGTCAGGATGGGAGCAGCAGGTCAGGTTGCAGGGTTGGGGCAGGCAGGTAATGTTGCAGGGTGGGGGGAGGCTGATCAGGATGGGAGCAGCAGGTCAGGTTGCAGGGTTGGGGCAGGCAGGCAATGTTGCAGGGTGGGAGAGGCTGGTCAGGATGGGAGCAGCAGGTCAGGTTGCAGGGTGGGAGAGGCTGGTCAGGATGGGAGCAGCAGGTCAGAATGCAGGGTGGGGGGAGGCTGATCAGGATGGGAGCAGCAGGTCAGGTAGCAGGGTTGGGGCAGGCAGGTAATGTTGCAGGGTGGGAGAGGCTGGTCAGGATGGGAGCAGCAGGTCAGGTTGCAGGGTGGGGGGAGGCTGATCAGGATGGGAGCAGCAGGTCAGGTAGCAGGGTTGGGGCAGGCAGGTAATGTTGCAGGGTGGGAGAGGCTGGTCAGGATGGGAGCAGCAGGTCAGGTTGCAGGGTGGGGGGAGGCTGATCAGGATGGGAGCAGCAGGTCAGGTAGCAGGGTTGGGGCAGGCAGGTAATGTTGCAGGGTGGGAGAGGCTGGTCAGGATGGGAGCAGCAGGTCAGGTTGCAGGGTGGGAGAGGCTGGTCAGGATGGGAGCAGCAGGTCAGAATGCAGGGTGGGGGGAGGCTGATCAGGATGGGAGCAGCAGGTCAGGTAGCAGGGTTGGGGCAGGCAGGTAATGTTGCAGGGTAGGAGAGGCTGGTCAGGATGGGTGCAGCAGGTCAGGTTGCAGGGTGGGGGGAGGCTGGTCAGGATGGGAGCGGCAGGTCAGGGTGTGGAAAGGTAGGTCAAGTTGCTGGGTCGACAGGTGATATTGTTTGGTGGGACGGAGGGTAGGTGAGGTGGTGGGTGGGCAGGTGATATTGCTTGGTGGGGGGGGGGGGGAGGCTGGTGAGGTGCTGGGTGGGCAGGTGATATTGCTTGGTGGAGGGGGGAGGCTGGTGAGGTGCTGGGTGGGCAGGTGATATTGCTTGGTGGGGGGGGGGGGGGCTGGTGAGGTGCTGGGTGGGCAGGTGATATTGCTTGGTGGGGGGGGAGGCTGGTGAGGTGCTGGGTGGGCAGGTTTGGGGGGGAGGCTGGTGAGGTGCTGGGTGGGCAGGTGATATTGCTTGGTGGGGGATTGGTAAGGTGCTGGGTGGGCAGGAGATATTGCTCGGTGGGTGGGGGAGGATGGAGAGGTGCTGGGTGGGCAGGTGATATTGCTTGGTGGGGGGTAGAAAGCAGGTGAGGTGCTGGGTGGGCAGGTTGGGAGGTTGGGGGGGGGGGAGGCTGGTGAGGTGCTGGAAGGGCAGGTGATATTGCTGCTTGGGGGGATGGTGAGGTGCTGGGTGGGCAGGAGATATTGCTCGGTGGGTGGGGGAGGATGGAGAGGTGCTGGGTGGGCAGGTGATATTGCTTGGTGGGGGGTAGAAAGCAGGTGAGGTGCTGGGTGGGAGGTTGGGGGGGGGGAGGCTGGTGAGGTGCTGGGAGGGCAGGTGATATTGCTGCTTGGGGGGATGGTGAGGTGCTGGGTGGGCAGGAGATATTGCTCGGTGGGTGGGGGAGGATGGAGAGGTGCTGGGTGGGCAGGTTTAATACTAAATAAAAATTATTCTATCTGACTGAGTTAACCAGTCTGTCCCTAAGCTAAAATCCCCCAATGTGCTGCTTTACAGACAGCACACTCACCAGGCCAGGCAGCGTGGCAGAGTTCCACACCGCGGGCTCCAGCCTTTCCTCTTCACTGGCCGCAACACCAGTCTCCTCACTCTGCGTCACCATGGGGGCGGAGTTACAATACGTTGGCCGAGGCGGCGCACAGCATGGCCATGTGAGGGGAGGCGGAGATCTAGGAGGAGGCGGACTAATGAGGATGGAGGCCGGACACGGAGAGGAGAAGGCGGCGACGGCGGCACACGAATTTAAATTTTGACACAGTCTCCCTGGCCGCGCTGTCACCAGGGATTTAGCGAGCCGGAGAGCCACATGCAGGCTTGAAAAGAGCCATATGTGGCTCGCGAGCCATAGGTTCCCGACCCCTGTCATATACCATATAGCAGCATAGAGGGTGCTAATGTGTCTGGGAACGTGAAGAATCACTCGCGTCCCCAGCCTGTCAGCTCCTGTCACCGAAACAGGAAGTGGCTGCCGGTGGGGCCAGGAGGATTGGAGGGAGGTGGCGAGGGCACCGGACAGCTGCAGGGGGCTATTGGAAGCCCCAGGTGAGTAAAACTCATTTTTTTTGTTTGACTTAAGTGTCCCTTTAAGTCTCTCAATTTAGACACGTTTTCTTTATAGATATATCAGAGTTTGACCATATCATTATCATGCTGAATATTTTACTCTAGTATTTCACATGTCAAATATGTTTTGATAGACTGTGACCCATAATCCCCTTACTGTACTACAATGCCACCAAATGTGAGGGAATGAGCTTCTCATAACCTTGCAGCCCCAAGCTTGTGACTCTGGACGGGGTAAGTGAGATAAAATCTGAGCAGGAGCAGGTAAGTAAAATACAATCTGAGCAGGGGAGTATATGTCACGCCATATCCATTCAAATCGCACGTAAGATGTTTTTTTCCCCCAACGCAGCCAGTCAGGGCCATTTAAGCTAAGAATCTAACATATGTACAGCAGCCCCAATACTCCCTGAAGCGTCCCAGAGAGATCTGGGGCTTGATTCAGAAAGCGGTGCTAACCCAGTTAGCACGCCTAAAGACTTTGGGCGTGTTAAGTAGGGTGCTAACTAGGTTAGCATGATTTTAAAAATCAACTCGCGCGCAAAGTGCAGCGTGTAAAACTTTGCGTGCGCATGGTGCGGTCCGCGCGAAACGTTGGTGTAATGATAGCGGCGCACCCTATGCGCCTATAAGGTTGCACTATGCGACGTTAAGGTTGCACCCCATGCAACCTTATAGGCGCATCGGGTGCGCCGTTATCGTCGCACCTCTGTGCGACAGTTCGCGCGGACCAGGCTATGCGTGCGCAAAGTTTTGCGCGCAGGACTTTGCACGTGAGTTGATTTTATCACGACCTAACTGAGTTTAGGCATGATAGAGGGCTTTTCACAAGCGTGCTAACAGTTAGCACCGCTTTCTGAATCAAGCCCCTGGAGTGCCAGATCATCTCAGCCTAGTGCAGGCTGAAAGCAATGTTCTCCTCCTTATCTCTCCTAATCCATAGTGTGTTGAGTCATCACCCCTCCCAGCTCCATAGCAACAGAGCGTATCCCTAGCCAATAGGTAAGCGATACAGTTCATCTATGCAGCACTCAGCCACTGTCACTCAAGGAATTGAGTCCCGATCCCTGCAGGCAACAGTAATTGTGTTTGTGTACCGGCCGTACACATGTGCAGAAGAGCCGACTGGCGTGACCGAGCCAGATTACCAGAGCTGATTCCGGCCGAATGGAGGCACTCGGCACAATGGCTTGGGACACATCGGTGCTCATAGGGCTGGAGAAAGCCCTGGGTGAGTATAAAATCTTTTGATTTCGCCATCTCAGGTTTTCTTTAACCACTAGCCGACCGCTCCACGCCAATTGGCGTGAACACGGCTGCAGACCCAGGACCGCTCAACACCGATTGGCGTGAATGGCTTTCTATGGGGCTAGCAGGAGATCGCACAGCCGATCGCTGTGATAGGCTGACTCTGGGATGGAGGAAGGGGGGAAATCAAAAATAAATAAAGAAAAAATAAGAAATTTTTTATCAAAACTAAGAAAATTTATATTTTGTAAAAAATAAATAAACAACCCTGGGGGCGATCTGCCCCCACCAACAGAAAGCTCTGTTGGTGGGGAGAAAAGGGGGGGGGGAGGGTGATCACTTGTGTGCTGAGTTGTGCGGCCCTGCAGCGAGCCCTTAAAGCTGCAGTGGCCTAAATAGGGCAAAATGGCATGGTCTTTAGGGGGGTTTAACCCCGCAGTCCTCAAGTGGTTAAAGTGGACCTGAACGACTGATCATTCAAACAATGGCGTACACATGAAAATGATTATTTTTGTGAGCCGAAGACCACAAATATTATCTTTGAATGTGTGTGCAGCCAGTTGAGAAAGTACAAATTCCTCCATGTGTGCTCTGTTCAGCTGAGAGTTTTGATAGTTCTAGTTGATACACACCTCCTTTAACCTCTTGACGACCAGCTAACGCCGATTGGCGTAAACTGGTCGTCTGCGGGTTACCATGAAAACGGCCACTCGATCGAGCGGTCTTTCCATCTCAGTTCACAGAGGGTGTCTCCGTGAACAGCCGGAGAGCCGCCGATCGCGGCTCGCCGGCAAAATGTAAACAGAGAAAGAAATCCCCGCTGTTTACATCATACGGCGCTGCTGCGCAGCAGCGCCGTAAGGCAGATCGGCGATCCCCGGCCTCTGATTGGCCGGGGATCGCCGGCATATGATAGGCTGAAGCCTATCCTTCAATGCGCAGGACGGAAATCCGTCCTGCGCAGCTCACCGGGGGAGGGAGAGGGAGGGAGGGAGGGAGGGAGCGGGAGAGACGGCGGAGAACGCTGTGGAGGGGGGCTTTGAAGAGCCCCCCCCCCTGCTAAGCAAATGCCGCCGGCGGCGATCAGACCCCCCTCAGACCCCCCCAGCAGGACATCCCCCTAGTGGGGAAAAAAGGGGGGTAGTCTGATCGCCCTGCTGCACTCCTGATCAGTGCTACGGGCTGTAGAGCCCACGCAGCACCGATCAGTGAAAAATCCCCTGGTCGGCAAGTGGTTAACAAACGATCGTCACCAGACCATGGGCTTGATTCACACTCAATGAGCGCAGAGTGTTATAATGGCCTGCACACGCTATGCAGCCATAACGTGCGCAATGAAATTACGTTGTGCGTAGATATTGTAAAGGGTGCTTCGTTACTCTTAATGAGCGCTCCACTGAACCCGCCCAGAGCCCAGCGGGTCCAGTAGCTTCAAGTAACAGGCAGCCTACAGATCCAATCAAAGTGCAGGAATCTCGTACTTTGAAGCTGCTGGACCCACTGGGCTCTAGGCGGGTTCAGTGGAGCGCTCGTTAAGAGGAACAAATCGCCCTTTACAATATCTAAGCACAGCGTAATTTCACTGCGCACACTATTGCTGCAAAGCGTGGGCAGGCCATTATAACACTGTCTGCACTCATTAACATGTGATGCTGTAGCAGCGCAGCTTAGTGAATCAAGCCCCATATCTGCCCAGATGGATTTGAAAGATTCCTTTGCAAACTATTTTAAGCCTCAGCTACACGGGTAGATGAGGCTGCGATCCAGCGGCTCGATTAGCCGGCGGATCGCCTCTTTCGCGTGCCAACCGCATCCCGGCTCACCGCGCGTGCGCCGCATTCGATTCCCCGCTCGTGCCCGCTCGTCCCCGCCGGCGCCGCTTATCTTCCGCTCGATTCCCTGCCATTGTCCCCTCGCGGGGAGCGAGCAGGGAATCGGCGGTGCGGAGATCCGTCCTGTCGGAGCATCGCGGCTGCATCTACTCGTGTAGATGCGGCTTTATAGCGGTTATTGGCTGATCAATGGTTCATGTCCTTAAGACTTTTATCTCACATGTGTATGCAGCTTTAGGTATTTAACTTTTTTTTTCTTTTCACATTATATGTTTGAAGTAAGAAGAATATAGAGGCTGCTATATATATTTTATTCTAAAGAATACCAGTTGCCTGGCTGTCCTGTTTATCCTCTGCCTCTGTTGGATTATTTTCAACATGTCCAATCTGATTTCTAATCGATTTTCTGTTTACTTCTATGCAAAATCAATCAGAAATCACATCAGACATGTTGGAAATCATCGATCTGGCTGTAAATCTGCCAGAAAATCTCATCATCATGTGTACCAGGCATAATACCTTTAGCCATAGACACTGAACAAGTATATACAGAGCAGGGGTTTCTGACATTATTGTCAGATCTGACAAGTTTAGCTGCATGCTTGTTTCTGGTGTATACAGCCACTACTGCAGCCAAATAGATCAGCAGAGCTGCCAGGCAACTGGTTCTGTTTAAAAGGAAATAAATATGACAGCCTCCATATACTGCTCACTAGACTAAGGCTGTTTACACACTAAGACGTTACAGGCGCACGTTAGTGCAGCCTGTAACGCTCCCCCAACGCACAGCAATGTAACACAAGTGGGCTGTTCACACAGCCCACGTTGCGTTACATGTAACGCTGCACGCTCTTAAGAGAGTGCAGCATGCTACGGCGTTAGAGCGGCTTAAGCCGCGTTAGACTGTCTGCACATGCGCAGTCATGTTGGGGAGGAGCGGAGAGCGGCCAGGCACATGGCTAATTAATATTCACTGCACATTGTGACGTGCAGTGTTTACTTCCTGGAGCGGCCGCTCTGTGCGGTGATTGGCCGGCGGGACTACGTGATGCCGCATGCGTCCAAGAGTACGCATCACGGCATCACGGACGCCAGAGTGAGCTGCACAACGCGGCTCTTTCTGACGTCCACATCGAAGAGCACCAGGCCTTGCATTAGGTGCACGTTATGCGACCTTAACGTAGCACCTAACGCAACGTCTTGGTGTGCAAGTAGCCTAAAGGCTCATACACACATCAGACCATAGTCTTTGGTAAATGAAAGATCACAGACCAATCTTACCACCCTTCATGCAGTATGAGAGCATTTCTACACAGTCTATTCTATGGAGCTGAACTCCCCATCAGAAAAAATCTTTGCAAGATGCTGCACACACAGATGCTGTACAGACACAAAAGAATAGTATCTGCAAAAGATCTGTTCCTGGCAAAGATCCGTTCCTGCAAATTGCATTCATAGTCTATGGGATCTACAGATCATCATACACACCTTGTTTAACAGACAATCATCTGCAGATCAGATCCACCAGGATGGATTTTCAGATCTGCAGATGATTGTCTGATCTGCAGATGGATGTCAGTTAAACAAGGTGTGCATGATGATCTGCAGATCTCATAGACTATAAATGCAATTTGCAGGAACAGATCTTTGGCAGGAACAGATCTTTTGCAGATACGGATCTTTTGTGTCTACAGCATCTGTGTGTGCAGCATCTTGCAAAGATTTTTTTCTGATGGGGAGTTCAGCTCCATAGAATAGACTGTGAAGGTATGGCTCTCATACTACATGGGGCTCTATTCATAAAACTTTACCGCAGGTTTTCCGCTCAAAACAGCGGACTTTCCCGACCATTTAGCAAAGTGGGCATTCATAAAAGCTGTTCCCGCATGAAGATCTACAATCCCCCAGCAAAGCGAGAAATTTCCGCCTTCTGCAGTGTTTTTCTATATTTATCTAGAAAAAAGTAACAAAATGGCCATTCATACAGATTAGAGGAAGCGGTATGTGGATGGGAAATACCGCTTCCTCTGATTTAGCGAGAAGCCTGTGGATTACATACAAGTGAATGGGAGAGACCTCCCAGAGAGAGCAGCGCACGGAGGGACTCTGCCGGCTTAAAGATAACCTAAAGTAAAAAAAAAAAATGAGATGAACTCACCTGGGGCTTCCCTCATTTCCCTGCAGCCGATCGGTGCCCTCGCAGCTCCGGTCCGATGCCTCTAGACCCACCGGCGACGACTTCCGGTTTCGCCGTCACCGGCCGACAGGCATGAGAACGCGAATGATTGTTCGCGTTCCCAGCCTGTATATCGCCCCCTATGCTGCTATTGCGGTGAGTTCATCTCATTTTTTTTTTTTTTTACTTTAGGTTCACTTTAAGGGCCTGTTTCCACTACACGCAGATTCTGCATGCAGAAAACTGACTCCAATGAATGCCTATGGGAAATCTGCATCAGAAAAATCACATTCAGTGGAAACAGGCCCATAGGCATTCATTGGAGTCAGTTTTCTGCATGCAAAATCTGCGTGTAGTGGAAACAGGCCCTAAGTGTTTTTACGCATGCCTTCCGACAGCTTACCGCCAGCCTTCAGCGGGAGATCTCCGCACTTGCATCGCAGCTGCCAACATTTTTTATGAATGACCACCCAGAAGTCTAAAATACCGCTGCGGTATTTTCCCTCCAGGAGTTTTTTTGCCACAATTTTTTTATGAATAGAGCCAGGGCCGGGCCGAGGCATATGCTGGAGAGGCTCCAGCCTCAGGGCGCAGTGTAGTAGGGGGCGCACAATTCATTCAGTTGTCATTCCTAATTGTGTATGAAGCAGAAAGAAATAAGAAAAGGGGATACATAGCAGTGACTGCAAGCCAGATAACTAGATATTAAGGTGTTGGGGAGGTTGTGGGCCCTGTGGCCCTCTTATGCTACGTACACACATGCGACAACGATCGTTCGTTAAGAACGACGAACGAACTTTTAATTGATGAAAGAACGACCTAAGTAAAGGTAGTTTTAAAATGTGTGTAACGATCTGATCGTTAGAACGAACGTTACATCACAGAAAGCAACTATTGCGCCTGCGCATAAAAATGAGAAGTTTCATGGAGAAATAGTGAAATGCGCATGTCAAGCCTAGTACGAACGATCGTTTCCAACGATGTACTACTTTTGCAAACGATCGTCGTTGGTTAAAATCCGCCGAGACAGAACTTTCTTTTGTAGCGATTTGGCTCGTTCGTCGTTTGCCTTAATAGTCGGTGGTTCGTTTTTTGTAACGATCGTCGTTGGTAAAGATCGGGGAACGATCGTTACAAACGACTATAGTCGCATGTGTGTACGCACCTTTAGTCTAATAGCAATCAGTGTGTGACGGCTGGGGTGGGAGGGATGGAGGGGCGCACTTTGGTGTCTCAGCCTTGGGTGCTGGAGGACCTTGTCCCTGCTCTGAATAGAGCCCATGGAAGGGGGTAAGATTGGTCTGTGATCTTTCACTTTCCAAAGACTATGGTCTGATGTGTGTATGCACCCTAAAGCTGGCCACTAACGGTCCAATTTCTAGCGAAAAATCGTTCGAGCGATCAGAAATTCTGATCGGACGAAAAATCGTTCACTACACCATCAACTAACCAATTATTGCTTCCTATCTATCACGACCACCAAGAAAATCCAAATTTTCGTTCGACGAAAATTCATTCGGGCGACATATTTTTCACTCGTTCATAATCGATTGTTTCCACCAATGGAGATTATTTACAACCAATCCGATCAGAATTTCTGATCGCTCGAACGATTTTTCGCTAGAAATTGGTATTAAGGGTACTGGTGCCTAAAGTGAATTGGAGTGTGATGTTTCTGACAAAGTGCACCTGAGTGTGTGCAGCTATAGAAGAACATAAAAGTTCCAGGTGAAATTGTTTTTCACAATACTAACTTTCATAAACCTGTTATAAGTAGAGAGATAGATAGATATTTGCTATATTTTGGCAGAAATAATGGCACTTATCTTGCAATCAAGCTATCTTTTTCAATAGGGCCCTATGTCTCTACAGCAGATTACAGTATTTCTTCCTCCACCCACACTTACAGCATTAGAACCAAAAGTGTTGTAGCTCTTTTTTCACTGTATTCAAAACTAAAGTAAATGTATAGGGTGGAGTTGATTTCGGTCACGTGAATGTGGACCATTAAATACAATGCTGAACGTTCTGTGCCCTTTTATTTCCCCAGAGCAGTCAGCCTCGCTCGTCTCTCCGCTCTGCTCTCTTGTCAGCGGCGGTTATCACGTGCTGCTTGCCTCTGCGCGCTGAATAAAGTTATTTGGATTTGTTTGTTGAGACATGGCGACTCCCATTGCGCCCTTGGTTTCCCTACGCTGTCTGCAGGCATCCTATCGGAGCTGCCGAAGGCTTCAGCATGTTGTCCTGTCAGGGAGAATGCCAGGACCCCCGTCACTCTGTCTGCGCACCCCGGCGGCGGGTAAGTCGTGCTGTAGGTCAGAAAGCTGACTGGACGTGGTAACTGCCTTTTCCTATGTATACCAACCCAATGCACACCAGAGTCACCGGCTGATGCTGTGAACTGAATGACAGCAACGTTTTATAGTAATCGTATACTGTGCTTTTCTTGCATTGAAGCTTGCCATTCTATAGCTTTCTTGGGAAAATGTACAGCACCTCCTCTACTATATATTTATCACACGTGCATTTTATGCAATAATGTACACTGCCTGTCAAAAATTAAGAACCCCCCCCTGTTAACCTTTTAATTCATGTTGCCTGGGCCACCCCTTCTTTTTCTTTTTGTTATACAATAAACAGGGGGTAGTCTGATGAGGAACAGGGGCAGAGGTTTTCACAAAAATACTGTACCAAAAGCAGACTCCTGCCTGTGATTACATTTCACAGTTTGTCATACCCTAAAAACCAGTGATGGTGAACCTTATAGCAAATGTACCTGAGACAGTACACTGTGCCTAATTTATACTTACCTGGGGCTTCCTGCAGCCCCATGAGGACTGACAGTCCCCTCTTGCCCTCCTCCCCAGCTGCTCTGTTGTCCTAGGAACACCTCTGGTATCTTCTACTGTCGGGGGCCAGTTGTGGCATTCTGCGCAGCCTGGCCACGTTTGCCGCTGTAGTACTTCTGCGCAGGTGCAAAATGATCCCAGCTGCAAGAGTGCTATGGGGGTGCACAGGCACCACAACTGAAGATACCGGAGGCGATCCTGGGACAACAGAACAGCGAGGGAGCCCACAATCCTCATGGGGCTGGAGGAAGCCCCAGGTAAGTATAAACACCCCCATTTTGGTCATCTCAGATTCCCTTAAAGAAAAAAAAACTAACTCGCACATTAAAATGCCACTCTACCTTTAAAATGCAGAAATTAACAATTTAGGCTGGAACTTGAAGTTAATTGCCAGGAGGGGGACAGCGAGTAAGGGGGAATACAATGTAGCAGTCAGCAGCGCGCATGCCCACAGAGAGGGCTTGGAGTGCCACAGGTTTGCCACCACTGCCCTAAAATGTACTCATGGCTCGAAGTGTACCTGGAGTGACTTTAAGTCATATGCACTGGGGGGAGTGTACTTGCTCAGGGTAGTCCTTCTCCACCTTCTCATTCCTGTAGTGCAATAATAATCTCAGCTGTCAAACTCCAACCAGGTGAACTTGAAAGTTGTGCAGCTGTCTGGAGCATGACCCAGAAGCAAAGCATAGTCTTCACGTCTCTACCCATCTTTCACTTGGTAGTCCATATGCTCACATGGGTGTGAGCATGTGTGTGTGTGTGTGTATATGCTCACATGTAAGGGCCTGTACACACTGCTGCGCTTTTAAAATCGCATGCGCTTTTAAAATCGCATGCGATTTTTAAATCGCAAGCCTTCATGAGAATAGGAAAAGCGCATTGTGCCAGTGTGTACAGGTCTTCGCGATTTTCATTATTTTTTTAAAAGACCTTGCGATTAAAAAGTGCATGCGATTTGAAAAGCGCATCGCAAGCACAGCAGTGTGTACAGGCCCTAAGAAGCGTGACTCTGCTTCCGGCTTGAATTCCAGGTGACTGCATGACAAATGAGATAATAGCACTATACTAATGAAGAATGAGAGAGGGATAGCCTGAACCTCAGTATAGTAAATCCTATGCACAAAGCAATTTTTTACTTCAGTATTTTTAAAGTCCCTTCACGCAAGCTAGGAGTCAAAATTTACACTAAGCATGTTTTATATTCTGCTTTTCTTTATTTGCATGTAACATTCTTGAAAATTGTAATAAAAATAATATATCAAAAATAGTCACTTCTGGGGCACATTAAGTTGATGCTACTGTTGTGAGGCCCAGGTAGCCGCCTTTTTCAGTGAACATTTACGGTGATATAATATCCTGTTGTCATACTGTCTGCCACAGCTCCTGTCCCCTGCTGAAAGGCCCGATAGCCTGGCCGAGTCACACTTACCAGTAGTTGCTCTTGCTCAGCCCGGCTGCACGCACCTCTGATGCGCTCCCATCGCCAGGAGCGTAGTGCGCCTGCAAAGTAGTTAATGCACAGATTTCGAATGCTCCTGGACATGGGGTAACATGGGCGGCCTGGCTGCTTATACATGATGACGCGTGACTCGCGACAGGCTATTGGGGTGTCAGCAGGGGATAGCAGCCACCCGGTGAGATGGCGAGGGACCAAGCTGCCTTATGGTAGCTAAAGGAAGCCCCAAGTGTTTTTTTTTGTTTTTGTTTTTTTTTTTTTAAACCTGAGACTTCTTTCATTTAAGGTGTCCATACACTTGTTGAGTTTCCTGTTTAATTCCCAGCAGATTTAATTATTTTTCAAATCTGCTGGTAGTCTATTTCTCCAAAATGTCTAAAGGATTAGTTGGACCGAACAGAAGATCTGGGTTGATCTAGGCTGGGACAGGAGCAACAGTAGATCAACAGCCCATAGGTTTGCACTGCCAGGAAGATGCAACACTGCGGTTCGGTTTATTTTTATTTTTTTCATAGTAGATCCCGGAAGTGTTTGGCCATTTTATTTTTTGTGTGCGTCCATGCCTATTTTTGTTAGCAGTTTAATTTACTACACATAATATACTTTAAAATATTAAAATGCCTGAATTTTCTTGAAAAATGCAGTATGAGCTTTTAAAAAAATGCTATGTGGTGTGACAAAAGGAGCACAAGCTTGATTTGAAGTTAAAGTGGACCTGAACTCTTCCACAGGATACAAGGAAAACAGAGAAATGCACCATGTGTTTTGTTTTCGTTTTTAAAGAGAAGAGCCTGTCTAAGGCCCGGTTCACATTAGCATTTTTTAGCCAAACTGATCAGGAGAGCAGATCCGGTCTCCGCTTCACCGGATCCGGATGTCTCTGTGCACACTGCTAAATGGAAAGTGAAAACTGATCTGATTAACGATGGATCAGATCAGTTTGCCGTTAAATACATACCTAATACTCTTGAAGCCGGCGGCAGAGGCTTTCTCTTCCGCTGTGACTACACAGCGCGTCATGTGATTAGTCACACGAAGACAAAAGCCTCTACCACCGGCTTCAAAAGAGCATTAGGTATGTATTTTACCCTTCCTCACCCTCCCGCCACTCAGGTTTGCGTCCTCACATCCCCCCCCCCCCCCCCCCCCCCAATCCCCCGTGGAAAGGTCAGTTTCTCCCATCGTCCTCCAGGACGGCTGCTGCTGAGACATTGTATGTCTCCGGCGAAACTGGAAACACCTGAAATAAATTAAAAATGTAAATGACCTCTGAGCCCATAAAGGAACTCCTCCCTCCCCCTGACTTCAGTTTTTTGTTGTTTCCCATGCGGGCTGGACACCTGGATAGATAGGGAGTTTGTTATTTTGATCTAATACAGGATTTGGCCTGGGGCACCTGTATTTTAGATAGGTAGGTTGCCTCATGGCGGTTGGGGTCGGTAACGGGATGTTCCGATCTTGTCAGGAAATGCTGGGGTAGGTTACCTTGTTTCCTGTGGCTCTGAGGTAGGAGAAGCCGCCATGGCCGCCTTCTCTAGCGTCCGGGGAGCGTGCAGCCGGGGGTGGATCTGGCCGGAGCAAGTCTCGCGCTGCGAGACTGAGAGCAGGGCGTCATTTCCACTTCCGGAACTGGTGGAGGGCAGGGGGCGGCGCCTAAAACCAGGAAATGCGGCTATACAAGCCGCACTTCAGCGCACGAGAGACGCCGTTCTGCTGCACAATGGAGAGGGTGCAGACCTCCAACAGTGCAGAGGAGAATACCCCGGCGGCCATTCCAAGTGAAAAGAGCGCAAGTCCGCGGGTATGTAAGGAAGATTAGCTTCCTATCTTCTCCCCATTCTTCCAGAAACTGTCAGTTCTCTAAAAAGCGCTGTTTGTGTCTTTGTGTTTTCTCCACAGAAAGCGGCTGCAAAACAAAAGATTAGATGCAGAGTGTGTAATGCAGGTTACAAGATGGAGCTACTAAGAATATATGTAGAGATTGTTATTTAGAATCTAAGCAGCCTCCGGGTCCTGGGGGGGAGGGACCCCAGGCAGCAAAAGCTTTATTAGACTTAATGAATACAGTTAAGGAAGAAATTTCTAACACATTTACTGCCTTCAGATCTGCCTTGTCTGTTAATCAGGATCAGAGCCAGAGTTTGGGGCAGGGTTCCCGGTCCTCACCAGCCACCTCAGAAACGGGGCAGGAGGTAGGACTAGCTGGGCAGCCTTCAATAACGCAGGAGCCTCGCATTCAGGTGTCGGATGATTCAGGGGAGGAAGGGGCAGTGTATTCAGATACTTCAGAAAAATCGAAATCTTTAACATCGTCCCGTTATTTGTTCTCAGCAGAGGACACAAATGAATTATTAAAGGCGGTTTATGACTCGGAACAATTAAAGTCAGATTTGCCGACCACATCTGTTAGAGATGACATTTACAAGGGGTTAATTGTACAGACAATGAAGGTCTTTCCCATACACGATTCAATCAAAGAACTCATAAGATCCCAGTGGAAGGATCCGGAGAAAAGGTTTTTTGTTCCGAGGTCTTTTAAAAGGAGATTCCCCTTTAAGGAGGAAGAGGAGTCTCCTTGGACTAAATGTCCGAAATTGGATGCTGCTTTGGCGCAGTATTCTAAAAACTCTGATTTATCCTTTGAGGATGCTGGATCTCTAAAAGATCCCATGGATAGAAAGGCGGACGCATTGTTAAAACGCGCGTGGGACGCAGTATCCTTTTCCTTCAAGCCAGCAATTGCTTCAATCTGCTTGGCAAGGAATTTGGTAAGATGGATAGAGGGGTTGCAGAATCATCTAATTGCGGGAACTCCGCATGAGAAGATTCTCGAGTCCTTGCCAGTCATCTCCAAGTCGGTTGCGTTCCTGGCGGACGCAGCCTCAGAAAACGTAAGGGCCTCAGCAAAAGCAGCAGCGCTTGTCAACTCCTCCAGACGAGCAGTTTGGTTAAACGCCTGGTAAGGAGATTCAGCTTCAAAACATAACTTGTGTTCTATGGAGTTCCAGGGCGAATTGTTGTTTGGGAAGGACCTTGATTCAGTTTTAGAAAGATCCTCAGATAGGAATAAAAAGTTTCCGGATAGAGGGAAAAAAATTCCGAAAAAACCCTTTGTCAATAAAAGATCCCAGTCACGGGCGGAAGCCACAACAAGGGGAGGTTTTCAGTCCAAAAGATGGACATATAATGCAAGTAGGGGAAGAGGTTCATTTCTGTTTAACAGACCCCAGAACCCTCCCAATAAACAGTCAAAGTGACTATCAAGCTGTGGGGGGGAGGCTGAGTTTCTTTCTCCCGGCTTGGAAGAAGATAACCAAAAGTCCGTTCATTTTGGATTTGATTCAGTCAGGCTACAGAATCGAGTTCAGTTCAGTTCCCCCTCGCAGCAAATTAGTAACAGGAGTCCCAAGGGACCCTCGGAAAGCGCAAGCTCTAAGGGATTCAGTAATCTCATTACTAGAGAAAAAAGTAATCGAAAGAGTGCCTCTCCAGGAACATTTTCAGGGGTTTTATTCAAAGGTGTTCCTTGTTCTCAAACCCTCGGGGAAGTTCAGGATGATTCTGAACCTAAAAATGTTGAACCCTTACATTGTGGAGAAGAAATTCCGCATGGAAAGCATTGCCTCTGTCAGAAATTCAATGATTCCGTATGCGTTTTTGGCGACGTTGGATTTAGAGGATGCATATCTTC
The DNA here is from genome assembly GCF_040937935.1 of Hyperolius riggenbachi. Classification (NCBI taxonomy): domain Eukaryota; kingdom Metazoa; phylum Chordata; class Amphibia; order Anura; family Hyperoliidae; genus Hyperolius; species Hyperolius riggenbachi. The sequence continues at coordinate 272,500,566 of NC_090649.1, forward strand.
ATATTCCAATACACCCGTCGTGCCTCAAATACCTCAGATTTGCAGTACAGATCGGAGAGTCAATTTGCCATTATCAGTATCGTGCTTTGCCGTTCGGGATTACATCCGCCCCGAGAATCTTCACAAAAGTGATTGCAGAGGTAAGTGCTTTCCTACATCTCCACAATGTAAGGGTTCTACCCTACTTGGACGATTTCCTGTTTCTTGCAGAAACAGAGGAAATTTTAAAGAAGCAGCTAGATTTTTCAATACAATGCTTAAAAAATCTAGGCTGGATCATAAGCAAAGAAAAGTCCAATTTGATTCCAACCCAAACGCTAGTATTTCTGGGATTGTTATGGAACACAGAGACTCAGAAGGTGCTCCTGCCCGAAGACAAGATCGCCAAGTTAGTACAGAGGGTGCAAATGTTCACAGGGGAAGAGAGTGTGTCATTACGAGTCGTAATGTCTTTACTAGGACAGATGTCCTCGACCTTCCCAGCAGTAGAGTGGGCCCAGGCTCATTCGAGAGTCACTCAGGCATGGTTTCTGTCTTTTTGGGACAGAAATCAAGAGTCTTTAGACAGTCTGGTACAGCTACCAGACCAGGTGCGAACGTCTCTCCAGTGGTGGACTCGCCGAGAGCATCTGTCTCAGGGGAGACGTTGGTTTCAGACGGCCCCAATCAAAGTGTATACGGATGCCAGTCTAACAGGTTGGGGAGCTCATTGCTCAACCTTTCAGGTCCAGGGTTATTGGAGTCATGAAATAAGGGACAGTTCTTCCAATTTCAAGGAGCTGATGGCAGTGAAACTGGGTCTGTTACGTCTCCAGGAGCAAGTAGTAGGAAAGGAAGTCCTGATTTACTCAGACAACATAGTGACGGTATCTTACCTGAGGAAACAGGGGGGTACCAGAGTGGAAAATTTACGGGAACTCTCGTTACAAATAATGTCCTGGGCAGAATCGAACCTCATATCTCTGGCAGCAGTCCACATTCAGGGGATCAAAAACAGGTGGGCAGATTCACTGAGCAGAGGCATGACTATGGAGGCAGAGTGGCAGCTCAATCAAGAAGTCTTTTTACAGATAGTACAGGAATGGGGGAGTCCGATAATAGATTTATTTGCGACCCCTCAAAATGCGAAAGTAAAGGACTTTTGTTCCCTGCACCCCACAGTTCCGGAAAATCGATTAGATGCCCTGATGGTAGATTGGCCTACGGGCCTCCTTTATGCATTTCCCCCATTTTATCTAATTCCCAGGGTGCTGAGGAAGATAGAATTATCGGATTGCAGGGTGATATTCATAGGTCCATGGTGGCCCAGGAGGTCCTGGTTCCCACGGATTCAGCAGCTAGCTATCAGGGGTCCTTGGCATTTAGGCAGCAGGGGGGACCTGTTATTCCAGGGGAGCCAACTACATCCCAATCCTCAAATGCTGAACCTCACGGCCTGGATTCTGAAGAAAGCATCCTAGAGGGGTGGGGATTTTCGAAGAGGGTTGTTTCCACGTTAGTTAAATGTAGGAAGCTTACAACGAGAAAAAAATACGAGAAAATTTGGAGAGCTTTTTTACTTTGGAAGGAAAAAAATGGGGTCAGAACGAATGACTTAAAGTTTATTTTGGAGTTTCTGCAGAGTGGAGTGGATCTGGGGTTAGCGGTTAGTTCCCTAAGAGTCCAAGTGTCTGCGTTGTCAGTTTTTCTTAATAGACAGTTGTCAAGAAACAATTTCGTTAAGAATTTTCTTTCCTCAGTAGCTAGGTCTCAGCCTCTCCCTGAGAAATTAGTCCCACCTTGGGATTTGTCACTGGTTCTTGATTTCCTGACTTCGGAAAGATTTGAGCCTTTGACAGAGGTACCATTAAAATTTTTATCAATTAAAGTGGCTTTTTTGGTGGCAATCACGACAGCTAGGAGGATAGGTGACATCCAAGCCTTATCTATCAAAGATCCATACATGGTAGTGCATCCTGACAGGATAGTTTTTAGGCCAGATCCAGCATACTTACCCAAGGTGGCTTCGGCTTTCCATAGATCGCAAGAAATAATTCTGCCTTCCTTTTCTACAAGTCCTACTAATGACCGAGAAAGAAAGTGGAGCACTCTAGACGTTAGGAGAGCGATCTTAATATACCTCCAACGAACAGCGGAGTGGAGGAGGTCAAGTCATTTGTTAGTCTCTTATGCAGGAACAGGTAGGGGCTTACAGGCATCAAAGGGCACCATTTCTAGATGGGTGAAAGAAGTTATTTCATTAGCTTACAAATTTTCAGATATCAGAGCCCCTTCCAGAATAACGGCTCACTCTACAAGGTCTTTGGCAGCGTCATGGGCAGAAAGGTCAGGGGCAACTCTAGAACAGATCTGCAGGGCGGCAACCTGGTCTTCACATACCACGTTCATCAAGCACTATCGCGTGGAGCTGCTGTCAAGCCAGGATCAAAGCTTTGGACGCAAAGTCTTACAGGCCATCATCCCTCCCTAAGGTAAACATTTCTCGCTGGTCTCAGCAGCAGCCGTCCTGGAGGACGATGGGAGAAAGTCCCAGCTGCTTACCGGTAGCCGTGTTTCGGCGAGTCCTCCAGGACGGCTGCCTGAGTTCCCAACCCTATATGATGTATCTATGTGAATGTATATGTTGTGCTTATATGCATGGGTACTCGGTTTGAACTGAAGTCAGGGGGAGGGAGGAGTTCCTTTATGGGCTCAGAGGTCATTTACATTTTTAATTTATTTCAGGTGTTTCCAGTTTCGCCGGAGACATACAATGTCTCAGCAGCAGCCGTCCTGGAGGACTCGCCGAAACACGGCTACCGGTAAGCAGCTGGGACTTTCTTCAATAGTGTGAAGAAACGTTCCGTTTTCCATTGCCCCAATGCTGCAGCATTTTTTGGCCCAGTTCCGTTCGCAGCATTTTTTAGGTCCGGGGAACGGAGCATATGGAACGTATCCGTACCAACGGGCGCATGTGAATGGATCCATAAGTTCATATTAGATCCTTTCACATCCGTTCCGTTTGTACAGTATATGTTCCGGTTACGTTCTGCAAAAAAACGCTAATGTGAACTGAGCCTTATTCCGCCTCCAAGTAATCACAAGTGTAATTTGATCTATCAGCTATGTCGGCACAGAAATTAACCAGATGTTTTTTAACCCTTTGTCTGCTTCCATGAAAGCAGGAAGTAGACACACTGCAGGAGTTCTGTAAGCTGTAAAAAATGAATGCTTATCTTTAAAGGTTATTATGCTGTTGCTTATATTTTAGAGCAGTGTGTCTGTGTCCAGCATAAGGTAAGCTCACCTCATACCCTTGTGCCTGTGCATTAGCAGAAGAGGAGTGAGCTGCTCACAACCACTGTCAGTGCTACCTGTGTCTTCCATGTGCCATTCAGTGTAGGACAACCTGCTTTCTGGCAGCCAGTCATAGGATGCCAGGCTCAATACAGTTGTGGGTGCAGGCAGCTCTTCTCCTTTCCTGACAACAGACACTCCGCTGGACATGGCTGAAGGAGTAGGGAAAAGGAGTTGAAATACAAAGCATAGGCCAGGTTGTCACTGAGGATATCTAGTGTAAGTATTGGGTTTAGCACCTACTACCAATGCTGCTCAGCAGCCATGGAAATGTAGTATGGATTGCAGCATAGTGCTCTGCACTGTGGTATCTCAATAAACAGGCCAATCTGCCTTAGAAACCAGGTGGAGACCCAGTTTTTTTCTATTTGTAGGATGAAGTTGCCCTGTGGTGGATGAGGGTTGTGACTGGTTGACTCCCTGGTGCTGCAAATATAGGTTTGTAGTGTTGAGCTATCTACATTGTTCTTGGATTGCAGCATAGCCCACACCTCCACAGCATTTCGGCACCCTCTGCAACAATACAGCTTGCGACTCCAAACTTTCCTATCCACTAAATTGATGTACTGCTTTGAATTATGAAAATGTACATTTTGGTTATAAATTCTTAATTTTTATGAATGCTTTGGGTGGTGGTGGTGGTGATGATGATTTTTTTTTTTTTTTTTTTTTTGTTAAATCTTATGAGAGCGGGATAAAATCTGCCATGTTTTAATTGTAGTTTGACCTGGAGGAAATTTTATTTTCTGCTTTTTTTTCAACGGTGACTCAAAAGACAAAGTAAGTCTTGGCTAGGAAAGATTAATTCAATCAAGATGACGTTCTTACCTAAGCTTCTCTACTATTTTCGGACCCTCCCTGTGAAAGTGCCCCCTCACTACCTACGCACTTTCCAACATAGAATACAATCTTTCATTTGGGGTCGTAAGCATCCTAGAGTTAATAAGTTAACCCTTTTCGCTCATAAACTAGACGGTGGCCTGGGAGTCGCCCAGATTAGCTCTTCTTACCGAGCAGCAACTATAACTCAACTAACACGGGTGTTTCAAACTCGTGACACCCCTCTCTGGGTGTTTCTCGAGATCCCAGATAGTGCCCCTATGCTCCTGAGCACCCTCCTTTGGGTACCTCCAAAGATGCGACCCTCTACCCTTAGCCCCCCCCATGCTTCATAGCCTCCAAGTTTGGGACTCAGTCCGATACTCTTCCCATCTTCTATTCCCCCCCCCCCCCCCTGCTACCTCTGGTTAACAACCCACTTTTTCTCCCAGGGTATGAGAATCCGGAAGCCTTCAGATGGTGGGTCGATAACGGCCTCACCAAAGTTATGCATTTTATTAACCCTAGAGGGGTGTACCGTTGGCCAGCCCTACAAAAAAACTTTCAGGTCCCACCGAGAGAATACTTTCGATTCCTACAAATAAGACACTGGGTACAGTCCCTCACCCAAAATAGGGAGCCCCCTTTTGACCCCACCCATTTTAGAATATATGCCTTCACCGCTCTAACTCCAAAGGGCTAATTTCCACAATTTACTCTTTCCTGACCCGTCAAGAACACCCACTCACCCACGCTTACATTACCAGATGGGAATCCGATCTGTCGGGCACGAGAGACCGAGAGGACTGGCTTAATATATGGAGTAGGATTTCCTGCTGCTCATCGAATCTACACACCATAGAGGTGGCATATAAGGTTATGACTCGCTGGTATCTTGTTCCGGCAAGAATAGCTAAGGTGTTTCCCTCTGCCAGCCCTTTCTGCTTTCGTGGCTGTAGGTCACACAGAGATATGCTTCATACTTGGTGGACCTGCCCCAGGCTCACCAGATTCTGGTGTCAAGTTTACAGGCTACTTTCACCCCTCTTCCATGTAACTATCCCCAAAAACCCTTGGCAAGCTCTATTGCATGAAAAAATAGAACTGCTAACTTTATCCCAGAACAAACTAGCTTCATTCGTTCTCTCGGCAGCCACAATGACAATTGCTAGCAACTGGAAAAAACCCTCTGTTAACATTAGTGAGGTGAAATCTAGAATCAACTCTTTCATGATCAATGAGAAGCTGACCAGTATTTTGAGGGACACTCATCAAAAATTTGAGAAGATTTGGGACCCCTGGATTCAATTAGAACACCCCCCTCATGGAGAGTTCTCTGATCAGGAGGCTATGAGTCGGGACGGCCCTCTAATTCTTTTTCTTTCTCTTTCCTCTTCTCTTTCTCTTTTTCCTTCTTCCTCACATTCTTTCTTCTGATTCTTTCTCTTCCACTTAAACCCCTCAGTTGAGCTTATCATAGCGACCTATCGCTGGACGACGGGCGCTGGGGATCACAGTTTTTCCTAGCCTTTGGCTGGGATCACCCCCCTCCCATTCATATACTTGCCCCAGATAGCTGGACATGGTCCTCTGGGTCACATCCCTATAAAGTCTCTAATATGCACTACCCCCTAGTTTACATTGTGATTATGTTATCATTCCTCTTATTGTATATTTGACCAATTTTACGTTTATCACTCTGTTATTGTATGACATCTGATCAATGTTGCGTTGACTGTTACGATACTACTTGGCCATATTGCTAGCCTTAATGTATCTTTTGAAAATAGAAAATGTAATAAACGTTTTTTTGAAAAAAAAAAAGACAAAGTGGCTATCTGCCTAACTGGGACTTGAGCCTCCTATATGCTATTAGGTTTTCAGTAGATGAAATGTTAGGGTGCGTTCACATTATATCCGTTGCTTTGCAGAAACATTCTGAAATGTCTGCTCACTGCCCATACAATTCTATGGGCCTGTTTACATCTCTGCGTCTTAAGGGATCCCATTATTCTAGCTTTTTTGCATGCAGGCTTTGAATTAACGTATGTTATAAGCGCAGTGTCCATTGCATTTCACACAACTATAACGTGTTATGCAACGAGCACGGTGTGAATCAAACCTTAGTGGTTTGAGCCAGAGGTTAGATCCACAGTGGTCAATTGTGTAACGCATCAGTTATATAAAGGCCCAGTGCACACCAAAAACCTCTAGCAGATCTGCAAAATGCAAGAGGTTTTTGAAGCAGGTTTCAGAGCGATTCTAGGCATGTTTAGAGAGGTTTTCTAAACATGCCTAGCGTTTTTGGGAGCGTTTTTGTGTAGCAGATTACAAATATTGTTACAGTATAGCCAGGGCTGTGGAGTCGGTCCAAAAATCCTCCGACTCCTCAGTTTAGGATTCCACCGACTCTGACTCCACGACTCCGACTCCTCTAATTTGCATATTACAATTTTGTTGGTTAAAAGTATGTAACATGAAATCCGTCTCTTAACTGCCAACGCTTAGGAATTTTACAAGACAACTGAAGTGAGAAGGATATGTAGACTACTATATTTATTCCTTTTAGACTAAAACTAGTCCTTGGTAAGAGTACTTGTAAAAGGTACAAACCGGAACAAAGAACATCTATCAGGCCCTAGGCAATGTAAGTGTGGGTACATGTAAGAATGATGTGCAGGTACTCTGCAGGGGAAGAAGGAGATTTTAAACAGACAACACCTCTGTGTTCAATGTGCACAGCATTCTCAGTGGATTCCCTGCAGCTCTGTGGGGAGTGCATATGTAGAGTATAGTACTACTGTGTAACAAAGTAAAC